>NC_086207.1:3981543-4149043 GCF_035770615.1 Melospiza melodia melodia
GAGTTGTGGCTCAGCCCTCCTGCAGTGTCAGGGGTGGTTCTGCTGGAGCAGGGATCCTGTAGAGAAGGATGGATTCTTCCTCTGGAGATCCAGGTGAAGGAGAGGCAGCTGCTGTTCCTCTGGGGAATCCAGTGCAGAAAGCCGTGCTGGTGTCTCAAACCCTCTGGATTATATCTGGGTAGCAATGCTTGGCTCCTCCCTCTGGGCTCACATCTCCCAATGGGATGTTCTAGTTCTTATCAGCCATGCAGGGACATTCAATAGCTGTTATCAGCAATGTCCCTTCCCGAGGGAGGTGTGAATGTGGTCACTCAAAGAGAGAGATAAGGCAAACTGCCCACTTGACAAAGGTAATCTGCCATACAGATGGTAATTAAAAACATCTTGCTTTGCAACCTGGAACAGCTGGAATGGCATCCTGAGGGGCATGGAATGAGACCTCATATTGCCAAAAATCCAGGGTTTCACCTCCCCTGATTTAGTCTATGGGGAAGTCTAGCAAATATTTTATATAGAACCATAAGCGCAGCAATAAAATATTTTGTATGAGCTCCAAGACATTGGAATAAACAACCCTGGGGATCTATCAGTCCAAAAGATAAATAATAAATCCATCAGGATTCATTAAAACTTCTGTTAATCATTACAACTTTGGCAAATCATTGCTCCCGGACCTGAAAAGCTGCAAGCAGAAATCTTTGAACTAAAAGGCAGCACAAGAATTCCATGTTGGGAGGGTGATTTGTGACCACCAGCCACCAGCAAAGGCCCAGGTGGATTTTA
The DNA here is from genome assembly GCF_035770615.1 of Melospiza melodia melodia. Lineage (NCBI taxonomy): Eukaryota > Metazoa > Chordata > Aves > Passeriformes > Passerellidae > Melospiza > Melospiza melodia. The sequence goes on from NC_086207.1 coordinate 3,982,327, forward strand.
GTGGGAATGGGATTGCTCCAAAGGGTTTTTTGGAGTGGCTGTGATGGAAATGAGGGAGAAGCAGCCCCAGATTGTTCAGAGAAGGTCTCAGTGTCCACCCCACAGCCCCCAACAGCTGCAGGCCCAGCAGAACTGGACATCTCCACCTTGTTTGCTTGTAGGAGTTGCCAAAATTCCGGCAGCTAATGGGATCTGGGAAGAGCCACACACAGCAATTATCCTGGATTACTGCGACTGGCTGGAGTTGTCCAAAAATCACCAAGACCAAGCAAATGAATCCTCCTGAAAGCAGGACAGGATCTCCCCAAGAATGCTCCCATGGCTGGGCTGTCACTCACACACTGGTTCATTCTCCAGTCCATCAAATCCCAGATTATTCCCATTCCCAGGGGGTTTAATGCTGTTTATGCTGAAAGTAGAGACACTCCAAGCACAAAATATCAGCTGGGACCAGGCCTTGGCCCAGAGTCCTTCCAGTGGCACCAGTGCTCAGAGCAAGCAAATTTTCTGTCCAGGAAAACAGACTGGAAAAACAGGAAAATCATGGACAATTTGGTCCAGGAGCACTCTTTGGCAAAGAGACACTGAAATTTGGCGATGGCGGTGATAAAACAAAGCCTGGTGCTTGGGAATACAGGGAAATGTTCTGCAGGAAAAAAGGTTTGGCCTGGCAAAGGGAATGTTGGCTTTTGGCAGGAGGTTTGGTCAGCATAGAACTCCCAGAACTCCCCCAAATGAGGGAATATTTGTCGGGAAAAGCAGATTAGAGGCAAATCAGCCTCTCCACTGCTTTTCCTTGGCCATCCCAGATGGAGAGCAGCAGTTCCAATATTGGTTTAGCAGGATGGACTCACACGGACTGAGAACTTTGCTTGGCAAAGGATTTTTCCCTGGATTTTGCCATGATCTGTGCTCCAGTGCAAACAGCCTGCACCAGGCAGGGTCTGGCTGTTTCCTGCACTCCTCCACTCACAAAAGCTGATTTTTGCCAGGATCTGGTGGTTCCTAGATAAAAACAGAGGCTACTCTGGGATCCTGTGCCCACATTCCACACAGACTTGGTCCCAAATGCCACTCAAGGCTTCCTTCTACCCAGAGCTGCTGGAATGGGAGGTCATGGAGAGGCAGGGACACCTTCAACCATCCTAATGGAAAAGCAGGGACACCTCCCACTGTCTCAGGCTGCTCCCAGCCCCAGTGTCCAGCCTGGCCTTGGGCACTGCCAGGGATCCAGGGGCAGCCCCAGCTGCTCTGGGCACCCTGTGCCAGGGCCTGCCCACCCTCACAGGGAACAATTCCTCATTCCCAATATCCCATCCAGCCCTGCCCCTGGCAGTGGGAGCCACTCCCTGTGTCCTGTCCCTCCATCCCGTGTCAATTGTCTCTCTCCAGCTCTCCTGGAGCCCCTTTGGGCACTGGAAGGTGTTAAAGGATTCTGCTTCATCATTTTAAATCTGCTTCCTTGTACCTTTCCCTGTCCCAGGCTGCTCCAAGCCCTGTCCAGCCTGGCCTTGGACACTCCCAGGGGCAGCCACAGCTGCTCTGGGCAACCCTGAAGTGAATTTTGGATGTCCCAGAGCTGCCACTGCTAATGGGGACAGGTTTGGACATCACTGATGTCCATCACTGCTGGGTTTGCAGAGCAGGGTTTGGGCTGTTTGGAAGGTTCATCCCAGGCTTCGAACAGGAACAAAAGCGATGGAAAAAGGCAGCAAAGCCTTTGGGATGCAGAAGCAACAAAGCCTTTGGGATGCAGCAGAGCCAAACAGGAATTTCAGATGCAGGGAGCTGAGATATCCAGGCTCAGGCATCTCCCTGAGCTCCCTGTGGGCACCATTCCGTGTCTGGAATGTCAGAGAATCTGTGCCCAGCTCGGGGGGAAGCGAGGTGGCAGCCCAGGAGTGCAGAGAGCAGCAGAGCTCCCCGTGCACTGAGGAACTCCTGGTGCTGGCTATGGATGTATTTGTGGATTCCTTGTGACATTTTTATTAGGATGAGATAGTTCCCCTGAAGGGGGATGAATAATGGAGAGGCAGCCTTTGGATGCAGGGAAGGAGGGAGGCAGGGATTGCTCTGCCTGGAGACACCTCGCTGCGTGCACCTCCCTCCCCATCCCCCTTCCACATCCCACCTGCCCTCCCTTCACATTCCCAGAGCCTCTCCCTCCTAACAGAGGCATCTCCATGCTCTCCTGCACTGCCCGAGCAGCTGGTGCTGGATCAAGGATGTGGAGCAGGGAAAGGAGCAGCAGGATGATGCCAGAGAGGGTTCTGAAGGCAAGGAGTGGAGGTGGGATGCGAAATCCCACCAGGGTATCCTGGGAATCTTGGAAAGCTGAGAGTGTGAGGGCAGCGTGGCTGGGCTCGCACTCAGGGCCTGGGGGGCTCTGCTGTGCTTGTGGGGTGAGTGGGGGGAGTGAATCTGCTGGGTTGGGAGGAATCTTCCCCTGGACACCGTGGATGGGAGCTCTGATGCCACAGGCTGGCTTTGGAGATGGGAAGAAACTCAACAGGATCGGTTTCCGTGGCAACCCTGCTCCGGAGCTGGAAGCAGCACCATGGCCCCATCCCTGCAGCCATGTGGGAAGGCCCGGCAAGGATGGGGGCTTCCAGACAAAATCCTGTTCCATCCCAGCCTGGCACCAGGACAGAGCATGGAGTTGGATCTGCAGAGGATAGGGTGTGGGGATGGAGCCACTCATCCATCCCATCCCGTCCCATCCCATCCCATCCCATCCCATCCCATCCCATCCCATCCCATCCCATCCCATCCCATCCGGCAGGATGCTGCGTCTTTTTCTGGGGAACCCCTTTCCTCATTGTGCACCCCAAGGAAAAATCCCATGGGGATTTGAAGCTGTAACCTTCCCAGGATATCAGGGATGGATGGATGGATGGATGGATGGATGGATGGATGGATGGATGGATGGATGGACGGATGATGGATGGATGGATGATGGATGGATGGATGGATGGATGGATGGATGGATGGATGGATGGATGGATGGATGGATGGATGCAGGGATGGATGGATGGATGGATGGATGCAGGGATGGATGGATGGATGGATGGATGGATGGATGGATGGATGGATGGATGGATGGATAGATGGATGGATGGATGGAGGGAATTGCTGTGGAGTGCTGTGGCCTCAGGGATCAATAGCACCATGTCAGGCCATTTATATCCCTCCAAAGAGAGCATCCTGCCTGGAATTAGTTACATTAAAATGTCTGTTGCTGAGTATTAATTGGGATATTAATGTGTCACTGGAAAGGACTTTATGGGCACCATAAATCCCAGGATTAATCAGGAGCATTCCTGGGCCTGGCTGTGGCTGCTCTGCAGGCTCAGGGCTGTCCTGGAGGGTGGCACGAGGCACCTGCTGCCGGTGTCCCTTGTGCCACATCCCTGCCAAACCCATCCTGTGGTGTCCTGATGGGAGTGGAGGAACAGCCCAGCCCCAGGAGGGCTGGAAGGACAGAATTCATCCTGTGCTCAGTGGGGTGGGGAAGGAGGGCTTGGGGTGAGAATCCAGCATGGCTTTGGAGGGGAAGAGAGTGCACAGGGGATCGAGAGTGGCTTTGGGGTTGCCCCCTGGCACAGTGCTGGCACTGCAGGGCACACCAGAACAGTGGGACTGGGCACAGGGCTGGTCCCCAAGCGGCTGCAGCTCAAGGTGCCACCAAGGCACCACCCATGGTGTGTGCCCACACACCATGGAAATGCAGACACAGCAGCACAGGGGCACTTCTGGAGCTTGGACTGGTTGGCTCTGGGTGTTCCTTTTCTCCTTTCCTTCTATGGCTGCTGCTGTCACACAATTGAATTGTGGAATAGCTTGGGTTGGAAAAAAACAAACTCATCCAGTGCCAGCCTGTGCCATGGCAGGGACACTTTCCACCATCCCAGGGTGCTCCAGCCTGGCCTTGGACATTTCCAGGATCCAGAGGCAGCCACAGCTTCTCTGGGCACCCTGTGCCAGGGAGGAATTCCTTCCCAATATCCCATCTATATCTACCCCCTGTCAGCTTAAAGCCATTCCCTGTGTCCTGTCCCTCCATCCCTTGTCCCCAGTCCCTCTCCAGCCCTCCTGGAGCCCTTCAGGCCCTGCAAGGGGCTTGAGCCCTTCTTTAAACAGACACATTCACCTTTCAGGTTGCTGCAGATTATTTTTGGTTCTTGTCATGAATAAGTCAAAAGCAAAAAGGGATCTAAACCTTCCCTGGAATGTGAGCTCCGTGCTGCCCAAGGGGCTCCTGCTGGCAGCGGCATCGGAGAGCGGAATCGCATCCCTGAGTCACCCTGCCCCTGGCTCTTCTGGGGTGGCCACACAAGGGAAGCAATCCTGGTTTTCCATGCAATATTTAAGTGCATCTAAGTTACAGCTGGCATCCATCCACTGCAAACAAACAGCCGTGCAAGAGCTGAGCTGTCAGTGAGAGTCGATGAAATTCCTATGAAAATGAGGGAGAAAAACATGGCTTTCAACGTGGAATTTATCACTGAAACGCTCTCCCTTTGCTTTAAAGAGTCTCCATGGGCAAATCTTAGACCTTCCAGCCCCTTTGGACAGGGACACATTGAAAGGGCAATTATTGAGTTGGTGATGCTGGATTTTGAATTGTTGTTGTCTTTTTTGGAGAGGCAAATGTCGGATCCCATTTTTCTCTTTCTCTTCTGTTTTATGGTTGATTTATGTTTGCTGGTTGTCGGTTTCTCTTCCCGGCTGTTTTATGTTCGGAGATAGCTCAGGGATGCCACTTGCTCGGTTTCTCGGTTGTTTCAAAGACCTGGAAAGGCCCAGGGTGGCCTTGGACAGCCCGGCGCTTCAAAGGACGAGGAGAGACTTCTGATCTTGTTTCGGTCTCAGTGTTTATTAATTGTTTATCTAAAAGATTTTCTTTCAGCCCGACAGAGGTCTGCACAGCAGTCAGCCATGGGCACACTCCGCAGCCTCCGGGGCGGTCACTTATCTTTATACCTAAAGTTACGTGTACAATATTTATGATTTTTCTCCAATACCTTCTACTCTTATTAACCGGTGTACTTTTAGTAAAGACCAATCCCAAAGTGCCACCATCACCACAGAAGATGGAGGCCAAGAAGAAGAAGAAGAAGGACAGGACACGCCCCAATTCCTCCATCTTACTTCTCTAGACCCCCCTGTACAGAAATCCTAAACCCTGTGTATTATACTCTAACTAACTTATCCCTTCACCATTCACCCCAGTGAAATCCTCCCAGTCCTCATACAGATGTTATCTCCTGTGTAGGATCAAAGTCCAGCCACCAGACACTTCTGGCAACATTCCAGGACTCCCGAGCCCCCCAAGGGTGGTCTTGGTTGCTCTGCACCCTCATCCTGAGGTGCTGAGATCCCACAGGCAAAGGCAGAGAGAAGCAAAGGAAGAGAGAAGCAAATAGACACAAAGGAAGAAAAGGGCAGGGCGAAAAAAGGTAAAAATATCATTTGCCGTCGACTTTGGCTTAGTTGCTGAAAAATGTCAAGGCTTCAACCTGCTCCTGTTTGAGATTTGAAGGGAAAGCTTTGGCACAGGGCTGGCAGCAGCGAGTTTACCACGGGCTCCCTGCCAGACACTTTTCAGGAGGAGATGACAGGAGCAAGAGCAGGAGATGATGTAGGAGGAAGAGGTGCACACCACCAGGGGCTGGCAGAGGGGCCAGCGGGGCCACCTGGGGCTCTTTGTCCCCCAGTAATGCAGGGGTGACACCCTCGACCCAGATCGTTCCCTCTCAGAATTCCCAGCTCCTGATCCACGTCTGCACGGAGAACTCCTCCTCCTTTGCCTTCAGTGACTCACCCGGAGTGGAGGAGAAAAAAGCACTTTATTCCTCAACATTGTTATTTTGGGTCTGGGGAAAACAGATTGTTCACGAGGCAACAAGAGAACAACTTGCCAGACACATGGGGAGGTCACGACGGCCCTGATTCATCTCCCCATCCTGGCAGGAATCTCGAGCCATCCTGGATGTCTTTATCCTGGCAGTGACTCACACCAAGAGCTCCTGAGCACCTTTCCAGAGCCTCCTCTCTCCCCCCAGGCTGGGAAATGTTTGCTTGAGGTGAGGAGAGCACCAAGCTCTTGCCAGGAGTCTTTGCCTCACCTGAAACAAGAGAATTCCGACAAATCTGAGTTTAATACCTGAGCTCAGAGTGCAAAATGGGAACAGCTCTTCCCTGTGAACAGCTGTGATGGATCTGCCCTTTGTGTGTGAGTGACGCTCCTCAGCTTCACCTGCCGGAGCAGGAGCTTCTCCAGGAGGATTCTGCAGGGTCTGGGATGAGAGCCCGGCAGAGCAGCAGAGTCCTCCCTGTACAGGGGGAGAGATCAGGGGAGCTGCTCTGGGAGCCTGAGGGACCCTGGATAAAGGGAGAGGGGCCGGGGGTGAGTTTGGGAACTCTGGGAGAGCAGGGATGGAGTGAGGGGGCTCTGGCATTGTGCAGGTCCTTGGAGAGGGGGAGGAAAGGCCACTTGTCCCATTCCACACTCCACGTGGTGCCTGGAGCAGTGGAGGAACAGGGAATATCCCAGACACTGCCAGGCTAGTTGGCATCACCAGCATATCCCACACAAACCATTCTGGGGAGATGGAGTTGAGGTTCTGGGAAGTATTTCCCTGAGTGCAGGAGCAGGAGGGCTCCTTCCATCATCCACCTGAGGATGCAGGATGTGTCCATGCATTGATCCAAGCAGGAAAACCACAGATATGCAGCTGCACCCACTCTATTTACAGTATTTTACTGGGCTGTTTTCATTTTTTATTGCACTATAAACCAGGAATAAGTGATCAGAAACAGAGGAATTCAGTTCTCATCTGCCACAGCCAAGACAGAGGGAGAAGCCGAGCCATAAATCGCGGAGTCCATAAAAAATTCCAGCGCGTTCACGGAAGTGCTGCGGAGCAGACTCCAGGTAATGATGGAGCTGAACACAATTACAGAGGAAAAAAAAAACTTCTCTTAAAAATCCTGGGAGAGTCTCAGCCAGGGAATGCTGCTGATGTGCAGTTTAGGTGCCTGCGTGGAAAAGTATCCACGTTAAGTGAGGGAAGTGGGAATAATGTTGATTTTGGCAACAAATCCCAGGCAGGGCAGGTTCGGGAGAAGGAGCACTGAGGTTTTCCTTCCCCTCCTCTCTGAGGTCACCTCGTCCTGCCCAATTATGGGACACACTCCATCCCAATCCCAGCTGAATGATAATTCCCTCTCTCCCCTGCCACCTGTGAACACCAGTTCCCAAATTCTGAACTCTACAGCCTGCAGCTCCTGGTGAGGAAAACTCCCTCAGATCATCCCTCCTTCAGTTTTCCTGGGATGCAGAGCCTGACATGGAAACAAGAGTGAGTTTTGGAGGGGTCCAAGTGCATTGTCCAGGTAATTTTGGTTAATCAAATTTCCATTCCATGTCCTAACGGCCCTTGGATCTCATTTCCCTCAGCACAACTGCAAATTCAAGTGCTCAACGACGCAATTTATTAAGGAAAACTCGCTTTATGGTAATTTTAAAAATTAGGGAATTGAAAATAAAGGTGATTAACAGAGCCTGCAAAGATCCAACACTTGTAGGGAATTTTTAGGACTTCATTGGGAATCAGTAAATCTCATCGATGAATAAATGTTGGATCAGAATTAATATTAGCAGAGTGGCAACTTATCCTAATGATTGCATAACCTATTTTGGAGGGGTAATTTTTATATCAGCGTGAGCTGCTGGTCTTTAATCTTTCATTAATTTCATTCATAGCCTTCTCTTAATTTGCCAATCAAGCTTTATATTTGAATTAAAAGCTCGGGGACTTGGACGTGTCAAGTCAACCAAACGATTTCAAAATTGGGATTTAGGAATTTCGACAGTTCCTTAATTACTGCAAACATGAAGTGCATTCACGGCTGCCTTTTCCTCTCCATGATCCTCCTGATCATTCCCTTCTACCCACCACTTCAGCTCCTGTTTTTTCCAGGAATAGGGACAGCAAATAATGGTTTTATGGAAGGGAAAACATGGAAATTGGGCTGGGAAATAAAGGCCTGGTCTGCACCATGTGTTCTGCAGGTCCCGTCTCATTAGGGCAGCTCTAATTGGTGGAATTAATTATCACCTGGTGGAATTATTCATTATCCAGGCTTGTCCTTGCCAGGACGGGAGCTTGGTGTGGGACGAGTCCCTTCTGCCACTCCTGCAGTGGGAGGACACAGGAAATGGCCTCAGAAAGGGGAGATTTGGAGCAGATTGGGAAAAAAGTTCATTTTAGGGGGGCCAGGCACTGGAATAGGGTGCCCAAGGAGTGGGGAATCCCTGTCCCTGGAGGGGTTCAGGATGTGTCTGGATGAGGTGCTGGGTGATGGTTTTGGGGTTTAGGGTTTGCAGGTGAAGTGCTGGGTGATGGTTTTGGGGTTTAGGGTTTGCATGGCCAATGCAGGGCCAATGCTAGGTCCTGGTTTTGTGGTTTAGGGGTTCCAGGACAGTGCTGGGTGTGTGGTTGGACAGGATGGCCTTGAAGGTCTCTTCCAGCCTCGGTGGTTCTGTGATCCCCTCACGGTGTGGCTGCTGAACTGACTCCTATTTGTTTCTCCCCTGCCATTTTCCATCCTCAGATGGGATTTTAGGAAGAAATTGTTCCCTGGGAGGGTGGGCAGGCCCTGGCACAGGGTGCCCAGAGCCGCTGGGGCTGCCCCTGGATCCCTGGCAGTGCCCAAGGCCAGGCTGGACACTGGGGCTGGAGCAGCCTGGGACAGTGGGAGGTGTCCCTGCCATGGCTGGGGTGGCACTGGAGGGGCTCCGAGGTCCCAACCCAACCCCCCCGGGATTCTCTGCACACCAGCCCAGCCTCGGCCATATTTGCCAGATTTCCAACCCAAGGCAGGGTCGGGGCAGGGTGTGGGATCAGGAGGATGGAGCTCTGTTATCACCCAGGCAGGAACACCCTGGGCACAGCCATGCATCTTCCTCCTGTGCTGCTCCTAATGCCACCATCAGGTGACCTCCGTGTCCAGCTGCTGCTCCTGGTCAGGAAAATCATCAATATCAACATTCCTGCTGGCTTTGCAGAGCTGGACTCTCCATCCTGTCCCACCCACAGGCACTGCCTGCTTCTCCAGGGAATATATCCCTCATATTTGTGATTTCTGGACAGCACTGGGTACTCCAGAGGGTGGGGCAGGGAGCAGGGGCAGGAATGCTGCCTCACCTGGAGCTGGGAGCCTTGGGATGCTGCTAAATCCCAAAAGGATCCTTCTCCTCTTGTGCTCAGCCTTTTCTTTCTCACATTGGCCACAACAACTGGAGAGCCCCAAGACCCTGCAGCCCAAGCTGTGGATTAATCTCACCAAAAAAGCCATTTTATTTCCTGCTGGAGGAGAGTCAGGGCCCTGAAAATCCAGGAACCTGCGGCCTCAAAAGCCTTTGCTCCTCACAGGCTTCCCCAAGGCAGGAGAGACCTCAGGCAGGACTGAGGGACAGCGGCGCAGCAGAGTTGGGGCACAGGAACTCAACTTTGCCCATCCTGCCAGGAACCCCAGGTTGAACCCTTGGCATCAATCCCAAATCCCAGTGCCACAGTGAGTCCCAAAGGGAGCCCAGGAGAGGGGCAGGTGGAGCAGGCACTCAACTGGGGATGGAATTTCGCTCTAGAAATCAGCACTGGACCTTGAGAAATCTAAACATTTGCCTGCCCGGGGTGTGGTGAGCACCAGCTGGGACCCCAACCCGGCTGGGCTCGGTCTCCATCTCCTCATCCCCAAACCTGGGAGCCTCCCCAAGCAGCAGCACCAGACACTGCCCTGGAGTCTGTTCCAGATTGCAATGCCAGATGTTTTCCATTACCATCTGTATGGCAGATTACCTTTGTCAAGAGGCAGTTTGCCTTATCTCTCGCTCTGAGTGACCACATTCACACCTCCCTCAGGAGGGGACATTGCTGATAACAGCTATTCAATGTCACTGCATGACTGATAAGAACTATAACATCCCATTGGGAGATGTGAGCCCAGAGGGAGGAGCCAAGCATTGCTACCCAGATATAATCCAGAGGGTTTGAGACACCAGCACGGCTTTCTGCACTGGATTCCCCAGAGGAACAGCAGCTGCCTCTCCTTCCCCTGGATCTTCAGAGGAAGAATACATCTTTCTCTACAGATCCCCCTGCTCCGACAGAACCACCCCTGACACTGCAGGAGGGCTGAGCCACATTTCCAATGGGACTGCCACCAACACCCTGACCCACAGGGTGTCAGGCTGGGTTCTGACTCTGTCAGTGTTGTTCTAGTGTTTATTTTACCTTTTATTCTTTTCCTTTTCCTATTAAAGAACTGTTATTTCCTGCTCCCATCTTTTTGCCTGACTTAATTTAAAATTGATAGCAATTGGGAGGGGTGGGGAGGGTTTGCATTCTCCATTTCAGGGGAGGCTCCTGCCTTCCTTAGCAGACTCCTGTCTTTCCAAACCAAGACAGAGTCACATTTCAGCATCCCTGGGAGCAACTCCCCACCTGAGCCAGGCAGAGGGAGGCTCCTAAATCCCGGCTTTGTGCAGGAGGGCTGGGAAGCAGACAGGAGCACTCTGCAGGTGCACACACTCGGCACACACGGAGCCACAGCCGTGGCACTCCCCTCCTTTCATCTTCGGGGTGTAAATGTTGCAGTTCTGGCAGCAGCCTGAGGGCAAATTGTTTGGGAAAGTTTGAGCAAAGCAGGTTCAGCTGCTTCAAAGTAGGAAGTGGCTGACAAAAATACATAATTGCCTTCTTAAGAAAATAAAAAGCAACTTTTTTTGGCAGATTGGCAAGTACACACTTCCTACGCGCTCTCCCTTCTACCCAAAACATGATTCCAGCCTTATTTTTATTTCAGGAATGATGAATTATGAAAGGGCTCTCCCCTCCCTCTTCCTCTGCCTTTTTCTCTCTGCCTCTGACTCCTCTCTCTCTCCTAGCCCGGGCTGTGTTTGTTTATAACCTCCACACGCAGACCTGGCTCTAATTTGCTTTATCCACACGTTGCAGGGCCCCCAGGACAAGGATTGCTTTCCTGCTGCCGTGGCTTTATGAATAAATCCTTCCCCAGAGCCAATCCCCCTGTGGAGCCAGGGCTGAGGGATGTGTTGGATAAATCCAAGTGGAGAGGGGGCTGAGGGCACCCAGAGCCCAAAGGGAGCTGCCCCAGCCCCTCTAGCCCAGGGATGGCTCACCTGGAATTCTGGCTCCTGGAATATTGGGAAATCCCAGGGCTGCTCCATCTCAGTCCTCAGGGACTGAGCACTGCAAAGGGCAGCCTAAAGCCACCTGGAGAGTCCCCCTCTTGCCAGGGGCAGAATTCCTCTCCTTTGTGGGGCTTTGTAGAGGCTCTATCACCAGGGTGGAGCTGTGGGTGGGAGAGGCAATAGCCAGGGAAAGGCTGATCCTGGCTTCACTCCTTGCTGGAATTTGCTTCAGTCCCATGGGACTGGCAGGGCTGAGAGGCAGCAGAAGGGACCTGAGAAGTGTCCCTTGGAGCTTCTGGAACCAGAGAGGGAGGAGGAAAGGGTGAGAAAGTCTCCAGGATCCCCCAGCCCTCCTCCTACTGAGTGTCCCACACGTGGCTGTGTGTCGCAGACAACTTTTATGAAAAATCCTTTCCTTGGGATTTTTCCTCCTGAGAAGCTGAGAGGCCTCAGGAACAAAATGCAAACAATGGTTATCTGCTGCTGTGGAATGCAACAGGTGCATCTGTGATTGGTCTCATGTGGTTGTTTCTAATTAATGGCCAATCACAGTCAGCTGGTTAGGACACAGGGCCCGAGCCACAAACCTTTGTTATCATTCCTTCCTATTCTACTCTTAGCTAGCCTTCTGATGAAATCCTTTCTTCTATTCTTTTAGTATAGTTTTAATGTAATATATATCATAAAATAATAAATCAGCCCTCTGAAACATGGAGTCAGATCCTTGTCTCCTCCCTCATCCTCAGACCCCTGTGAACACTGCCACAGCTGTGCCCCTGCCAAGCTCCAGAGTGGCTTGAGAGATGCAGGCAGAGTGTGGGGAGTGCTGAGAGATCCCCCTGGGGGCCTCGGGGCCTGAACACCCCACTGGGGACTGGCAGAGCACCCGGGCCTGGAGCTGTGAGTGCCATGGGAACGTCCCCATCCCCAGACACCCCAAGGGGTTCTTGTGTCCTGCACATCCCTGCAGCCTTTTGCGATGGAAAACTCTCAAACTGCTGTGTTTGTCCTGCTAGGAGAAAGAAAAGAGCAAAGAACTGCCCCAAACCTCATCTCCCCAGGAAAAACTGTCCCTGCCACTCTTCATTTCAGGAGAGAAGCAGGAAACACCAGATTTCCACCCCCTCCCTTCCCTCTGTCCCATCACTGATGTGCAGCAGCTGCTCCCTCCCTTGCTTTGTCCCCTCTGGTCACCCTCAGGCACACCTGGTGCTGCTGAGATCCAGGATTCTGCTCCAAAACCATCCCACAGCATCTGCTGAGTGCACCCCCCCCAGGCACACGCTGCTCCTGCCCTGCCTCTGCAGCCACCCCGGGCACTGGGGCCGTGCCAGGGCCATCAGGGGCCACTGTCCTCACTGTCCTGGGCTGCAGGGCCCAGCTGTGCCAGGGCTGTGCCAGCCTCTGCTGGCCCTGATGCCTCAGGTTTCAGCTTTTCTGTTTTTCAGGTTCTGTGCTGCTTTAGTGTGTGGGTCTGGGCTTCACATGAGGGGATGGTGAGCTCTGTGCACAAAGCAGGGAGACAAAACAATTCCTGCTCTATCTGAGGACCAAGGACAAATGATCCAAATCTCAGGCCCAAGAGCACAAACAACGTGGAATGAAGAAAGAAATACAAGCAGGATGGGACTGCGTGTGCTGGAGCTGGAATTGGACAATGTACTGCAAGATGCAAATGGAGCAGAACTGATAAAAGTGAGAGACCCCGTGACCGATTGTGCATTTTTTGACAATTTTGGCTCATCTTGGGTTCATTTTGTGGCCATTTTGGTTCACCTGGCGTGCAGCCCTGGCTGGGCTCTTGCGCTGCCACATGACAGGAGTGATGGCACTGCCAGGGGTGACCTGCACACAGCCAGAGGTGGGGCAGCTCCCAGGGATCCCACGGAGAAGCAGCGGGAGCAGAACCAGCCCTGGCAGCCCCAGGGCTTCTCCTGCTGCCTGCTGGGTCCTGGTTCCCAGCACACACCCCCAGTGCCTCCCTGCCTGGGGCTGCTGCCACCTCTGCCACCACCAGCACGGTGCCAGGCTGGCACAGCCTCACTCCCTGCAGTTTCCTGTCCCTGGCTGTGTCCCTTCAGGACATCTGGGGCTGGCACAGACAGAAGTCACCAGGTGCTGTTGGTCCCTGTGATTCCTGGGGAATGAGAGGCCCCAGCCTGACAGAGGAACTGGTGGCACCCAACACAGCATTGTGGAAACGGGGAGCCCTTCCCAGCGGAGGTTCCTGCTGTGCTCAGGGTCTGCCTACATTTCCTGATCCTGCACCCTGAATTCCTTTAACACAGAAAGGGAGCCAGGGAGCAGGGATGGGATTGTGGGCAGCTCTATTCCTGATTTATTCCCCCCAAAGCTCCTGCCTGTTTTCTCTCCCTCCAGTGGGATGAGTGTCTTAGGTTGCAAGATGGAGGTGTGTGTTCTGTCACCATCTGTCAGAGCTGGGGCAGTTCTCTCTGTCCATGGGGCAGTTGTTTCTTTATCTCTCCCCCAGCCAACCCTCCCTCCAGGGGATCTCTGCTGTCCATGGCCACTGAGTGTCCCTGCAGGGCTGATCCAATCCCAGCATCCCATGGGGAGATGCTCCGCCCAGGGGAGGAGCCAAGCATTCCTACCTGGATCCAATCTGAGCCTGGCACAGCACAGCAGCCTTTGCCCCCTGCACTGCCAGAGGAGCAGCTTTCTGCTGCCCTGCATGGCCAGAGGGAGCCCAGGCCCATCTGCAGCAGCCCTGGAGCTGCAGAGGAAAACTCCCCCCTTGTGCAGGATCCCTGCTGCAGCAGAGCCACAGCTGGCACTGCAGGAGGGCTGAGCCCCCATGGCATGGGGCTGGGACACCTCCCTGACACACAGGGGTGCAGGTTGGATTCTGACTCTGGCAGTGGTTTGGTTTTCTCTTTGTACTATTGCATTTGTATTTTTAATGTTCCTAGTAAAGAACTGTTATTCCTGCTCCCATATCTTTGCCTGAGAGCCCCTTAATTTCAAAATTATAACAATTCAGAGGGAGGGGGTTTACGTTTTCCATTTCAGGGGAGACTCCTGCCCTCCTAAGCAGACACCTGTCTGTTCAAACCCAAACAACGAGGCACAGAATTTCCCCCTGGAGGACTGGGAAAACAAATCCCCTGCCCCAAAGCTGAGCCCAGCCACATTTGCCCATCCCAGCCCTGCAAGCTGCAGGTGCAGATGGAGCTTCCCAGGTTTGCAGCATCCATCCCTGCAGTGCCTCTGGCTGAGCAGGCAGCTCCTGAATATTTGATTTGGTTATTAGCCCACGACATCGTCCATCTGAGGGAGGCAGGAGTGCTGATCCAGGCAGGGAATGCTGATTCCTGACCTGGCTGTTCTCACTGCTGGGGATGGTGGCTTCCCCTGGCATGTTCTGCACTGCTGCACTCCCAGATTCCCTGTTTTCCTCATGTGTACATCCCATAATTTGTCCCATATGGCCAGGCATGGTGTGTCCATGTGTCGTGGAGCAGGGACATCTGCTCTGAGCGTGGCAGGGCCAGGAGGAACACCCTGAGTGCCACAGACCTGCTGTGGGGACAGACACCGATGGGAAGGGGCAGGAACCAGCCAAGAACCTCCACCCAGACCTCTCCTGGCCAAATTCCGGGAGACTGGAGCCGTCTGCACCTGGGCTGTGAGCAAACACTCCCAGTGGGGGAGGATCCTGGCCTTTTCCAGGGTGTGAAATCCAATGCCCTGGGCACTGCCAGGGATCCAGGGGCAGCCCCAGCTGCTCTGGGCACCCTGTGCCAGGGCCTGCCCACCCTCACAGGGAACAATTCCTCATTCCCAATATCCCATCCATCCCTGTCCCCTGGCAGTGGGAGCCATTCCCTGTGTCCTGTCCTTCCATCCCTTGTCCCCAGTCCCTCTCCAGGTTTCCTGGGGCTCCTTCAGGCCCTGCAAGGCCACCCTGAGCTCCCCCCAAAGCTTCTCCTGTGCAGGTGAACAATGGCAGCTGTGCCAGCCTTTCCTGCCAGCAGAGCTGCTCCATCCCTGGGATCATCCTGGAGCCTCCTCTGGCCTGGCCCCAGCAGCTCCAGCTCCTGCCTGAGCTGGGGCAGCTCTGCAGGTGGGAAATCACCTGAGCACAGGGACAGAACCACCCCCAGGTCCAAGGGGTTTCTCACTTTTATTCCCAGCTGGATCTTTCCAGTTTGCCTTCTTCCCTGGCCACATTTTTGCCTGCTGTAGTCAGAATTCCAGAATGCCCCAGAAGGGGATGGCAGAGAAGTGGCAGCAGCATCCAGCTCATCACAACTGGGAGCTGGGCTGGGGTGTGATGGGGAGGCAGGCTGGGGTAGGAGGAGTGGGACAGGCAGGGTGCAGTCTCAGGGGTACAACAACCCCTCCCCAAGCATTCCAGAGGCAGGCAGAGCTGCTGGATGCAGCACAGCTGTTGGGAAGCAGAGGTACCTCTGTGCTGCCAGGGCCAGGATGCTGCAGAACATCCCAACATCCCAGCTGAGCCCAGCCCCTGCCGCCGCTGCCGAGCGAGGCTGTGCCCGGGGTTCATCACTATGGAAATCACATTCCCTTTAGCTGCCTTCCAGGATAATCAGTATTAAAGGGAAACTATTTTCTAGTTCATTAGAGGAAAGCTGCGTCCCCGTGGCTGCTGCTGCCGGCACCTCCTTCCCCTGAGGAGAAACGAGCTCCCAACACAGGGACATCCACACTCCCAGTGTCACCAGGGAAAGGGCCCTGTCCCCAGGGCTGCCATCCTCCTGCTCACCACCCATCCTCCAGGAGGGTTTGGGGGACCCCATTCCCTTGGATCATCCCCACCAGCCTCACCCCACAGGCTCTGGACTCATTCCCTCCTTTCCTTGCAGGAACCCCCAGCTCTGAGCCCTTGTTCTGGGGTTATGCAAGGATTCTCTGGTGCTTGGGACCATCCCTGAGAGCTGGGGTCTCCTCATGCCAGCACCTCTGCCAGAGCCTTTTCCCCTCAGCAGGATGCTCTGAGGTTCTCTTGGGGCTGGGACTGTGCTCCCCATGTCCCAGACAAAAAGCAGTATGTGGATTAGGCCTGATTCCCTTCCAGAGACATCTCTGGTGACTTCCCACATCAATTCCTTCCTTCCTTCCTGGAATCCTTCCTTCCTTCTCTCCTGGAATCCTTCCTGGAATCCTTCCTTCCTTGTTTGGGAGGGGACCCTCAGATCCTTTTTTAATCCCAAATGGTGAAAATTTCTGGTGTTTGCAGGTAGTTCAGTCCTTCGGTCACTCTCTGTTGTTACGGGGAATTGGAAAACCAACATGAAATTCCAAAGTCCATGGGCACTGCTGAGGTCCCTTCATGTCACATCCTTTTCCAGCACAGAGGAGATTTCCTGGGAGAGGGAGGAAGGATTCTAGGAAGGAAGGAAGGATTCCAGGAAGGAAGGAAGGATTCCAGGAAGGAAGGATTCCAGGAAGGATTTCAGGAAGGATTCCAGGAAGGAAGGAAGGAAACTGAGGGATTTGGCATCCTTCTGGTGGAATCTCAGTGAGAAGAGGCAAGGAAAAACCTGGGCATGGAGTAGGAAAAATATGGATGTCTGTGGTGAGGCAACCCCTGCATGCACCAGGAATGGCTTCAGAGCAAGGAAGGGATCCTGGAGGTGCTGTCCACAGGAAGGTGGAACTCTGTCAGGATAAAAGGGAGATAGGAGAGAGCTGAAATGGACATCCAGGAAAAAAAACCCAATTCTGTGGGAAGAAGCACCAAATCCCCAGCCCTGGCAGCTCCTTTCCAGCAGTTCCAAGCAGGTTCCCATCCAGCCAGGGCCAGGATGAACTCCAGTGCTGCAGGGCTGCCAAGGCTTGGCCTTTCTGAGCTTTCTCCTCTCTGACTCGTGGCTGTGGCCAGGGGATTGTTTGGCACAGAGGCCAGGTCTGGCAGATGATCCCATAATCAGCAGGATAAGCCCAAAGCCCTGCTCCCACCTCGCCTCATAATTGCCTTTGTTCCTGTCCCCCCAGGGCAGAGCCGGGCTTGGTGCTGCAGTGAGTGCCCTTTTCAGGGACTGAGCCTGAGCTGGCAGGCAGGCTCTGCAGGTGTGGCTGGGCTCACAAGGGTTCATCCCCCTCCCTAAACCAGCTGGGTTGGCTCCATAGGCACCGGGAGAAGCTTGGAGCACGTCCTGGTGATCGGCAGCCTCTGCTCCCAGGGACACAAACTCTGCTGCAATTAAAGAAAATGTTGGGGGTTTTTTCCCAGCTGTTCCCAGCTTTTTTCCAGCCCAGAGGTGTTTTGGGATGTGCAATCTCAGGAAGGGGTGGAGGTGAGGGAAGATGGGACAAAGCTGCTGCAGTCTGAGCCCAGGGATGGAGCTGGGGTGACCCTGCTGGTGGCACTGGGGCTGTCACTGCACACACAGAGCCACCTCTGAGCTGCCCTGGGTGCTGCCACAGCGAGGGCAGGAATGCTCTGCAAGATGGTGTTTGCAGGGGCCCCAGGATGAGGGAAGAGATGAGAATGTTGACTCCATGTTTCAGAAGGCTGATTTATTATCCTATGATATATATTATACTAAAATTATACTAAAAGAATAGAAGAAAGGATTTAATCAGAAGGCTAGCTAAGACTAGAAAAAGAATGATAACAAAGGTTTGTGACTGACTGAGACAGTCTGGACAGCTGGACTGTGATTGACCATTAATTAGAAACAACCAACATGGGCCAATCCCAGATGCACCTGTTGCATTCCACAGCAGCAGATAACCATTGTTTACATTTTGTTCCTGAGGCCTTTCAGCTTCTCAGGAGGAAAAATCCTAAGGAAAGGATTTTTCATAAAAGATGTCTGAGACACTCTGCTCCCTATGGGTGCTCAGCCATGCCCAGCTGGGGGGTCAGGCCTAAAGAATCCTAGGATTGCTGAGGTTGGAAAAGCCCTCCAGGATTATGGAGTCCAAACTGTGCCTGATCCCCTCCTTGTCCCCAGCCCAGAGCACTCAGTGCCACCTCCAGCCCTTCCTGGGACACCTTCAGGGATGGGCACTCCAAACCCCCCTGGGCAGCCCCTCCCAATCCCCGAGCCCCCTTTCCATGGGGAAATTCCTGCTGTGCCCACCCTGAGCTGCCCTGGCCCAGCCTGAGGCCGTTCCCTCTGCTCCTGTCGCTGTTCCCTGGAGCACAGCCCGACCCCCCGGCTGTGCCCTCCTGTCAGGAGCTGTGCAGAGCCACAAGGGCCCCCTGAGCCTCCTTTGCTCCAGGCTGAGCCCCTGCCCAGCTCCCTCAGCCCCTCCTGGGGCTCCAGCCCCTTCCCAGCTCCGTTCCCTGCCCTGGACACGCTCCAGCCCCTGCAGGGCTCTGTGGCCATGAGGGCCCAGAACAGGACACAGCCCTCGAGGTGCCCCAGCAGTGCCAGCACAGGGGACAGGCACCAAATGGGTCCAGAAGGAACCTGGAAGAGGAGAAGAAGAGTGGCCTGGAGCCCTCTCAGCAGATAGAGCTGAAATCCCCTGGGATTGGGATAAAGGGCTGGAGAAGGTGGAAAACAGGGCCCAAGGCAGCTCAGGAGCAGCTCCTGCACTGACAGCAGCGGGGCTGGGAGCACTTGAGGGCTGAATGCTCCTCGGGAAGAGGGGACTCATTTTGAAATTCCATTGAAGGAAAGTGAGGAGTGCTCCACTCGACAGCCAAACGCCGCTTCTGAGAGGGAGCTGAGATGGGAACACGTGGAACAAGGTGAATCCATCAAGGAGTTTGCAGCTCATCGAGGGCTGAAGAGGCAATTTTGTAATTAGGGGTGAGAGCTGTGATTTGATTGTGATCCGGAGCAGAAATTGGGGCTGGGGCTGCCAGGGAGGCCCTGGGTGAACCCTCTCCACTGCAATTACCCTGTGCCAACCCAAGGAAAGCACTCTGGCTGCTCTGGAGGGTACAGAGGACTGGCATGGCTTGGGCATGGCAGAGAATTCCAAGTGGCACAAGAGGCATGGGAGACAGGAAAAACCCCAGTGATGGGCAGAGGAATGCAGGGAAGGGACAAACCCTCAGCACATCCCTGGCTTGGCTTGTGCCTCCTGGAGAGGAGAGGGGACAGAAGGCCTGGAGCTGTCAGGAGTTTTCAGGAGAGAAGGAAAGGGCAGGACTGCTGAGAAGGATGAGAACATCCAGGTGAAAGCATGGAGGGAATAAATGGGTGTGTGCTGGATGTTATGTTTAAAAAGGTGGTGCTAATGTGACAGTGTTCACAGGGGTCTCAGGTTGAGGGAAGAGACGAGGATCTGACTCCATGTTTCAGAAGGCTGATTTATTATTTTATGATATGTATT
Source organism: Melospiza melodia melodia (assembly GCF_035770615.1). NCBI lineage: Eukaryota > Metazoa > Chordata > Aves > Passeriformes > Passerellidae > Melospiza > Melospiza melodia. The sequence continues at coordinate 4,001,828 of NC_086207.1, forward strand.
ATATTAAAACTATACTAAAAAATAGAAGAAAAGGTTTCATCAGAAGGCTGGCTAAGAATAGAAAGAATGATGACAAAGGTTTGTGGCTGAGCTGTCTGAGCCAGCTGACTGTGATTGGCCATTAATTAGAAACAACCACATGAGACCAATCACAGATGCACCTGTTGCATTCCACAGCAGCAGATAACCATTGTTTACATTTTGTTCCTGAGGCCTTTCAGCTTCTCAGGAGGAAAAATCCTAAGGAAAGGATTTTTCCTAAAAGATGTCTGCGACAGTGCTAATGTTCAGGCCACCTGTGAGTAAGCTTAACCTTTGCTCCCAACAGGAGCTCTGCAGCCCACCCAGATCTCGCTCTGCTGGCACTGTCTCCACCCAGGATTGTCCTCTGGGTCCCAAAGCATCCCCTGCACTGTGGGAGAGGCTGCAGAGAAGTTCTGTGCCCTTGAGTGATGGCTGCCCAGCCATCTCCAGCACAGCTTAATTTGATAAGAACGCTGAGCCACTTTAAACACTTCAATCATGGCACCTCTTAATCATCTCCTTGCCGAACAAAATAATCCCACTTTGCTTAATCTCTTCTCCTGTGGAAATCCTGTCACTCCTTTATTGTCTAAATGACTTTACAGGGCTCTGTCTCCAACACAAAAATATCTGACTTCCCAGGAAGCCACAGAAACAGGACATTGCTCCCTGTGGGGCCTGAGCAGCTCCCTGGGCACCTCAGGGGCACCTTGGGGAGGGACAAAACCTTCCCTGCACCCATGGAGCCACCTGGACCCAGTGAGACCCTCAGTGATGCTCATATGTCTCCTGCATCCTCAGTGTCCCAGGCATGTGGGATGGGGATGGTTGGAAATAATTTGGGAAGCTGATAAGGATTTTGGGTTTGGTTTTGCGGTTTTTGTGGTGCTGGGCCTGCAGACCAGAGGGAGCTGAGGGCAGGGGATCAGCAGTGACAAAATGGGACATTCCTGACAAGATGGGACATCCCTGCTGTACAGAGGGATGGGACTCCAGGAATGCTGCAGATACCAATAAAACCACTTTTCCATGGAGATCTTCCCACCAGGCCCCAGCAAATCCAGTTTCTCCCCTGTCTGACCCAGGAAATGCCCTGCACAGCTGACACTGGCATTTGGATTCCTGCCCTTGGAGAAGCTGAGGCAGAAGATTCCAAATCAAGGATTGTCAGGATGTCCTGGCTGCACTCCCAATTTTTCTCTGCAGCTGTGACAGACAACAATGGAATTATAAATTAAAACCCAATCAATATGAGATTTTTCCTCATCTGCTTTGTCACCAGGATGCAGGATTGGAGGAAGAGCAGCAAATACCTCCCCAGGAATTCATGGGAGCTGACATAGGTGTTGTTCCATCACAATCCAGACAAGATTTTTGCCTGGAGAAGGGATAGAGGTGAATCCACCCACAGGAAATCTGTAACTGTGAGCCTGTCCCAACTCTGCAGAACTAAAACCTTTGTTTTTTAGGAATTTAAAAGGTGCTGGAAATGCTGCTGGCTGCTCCACTCCCACCTAAGCAGCAAGCAGGGAAAGGCAGCTGCTGGATTTTTGCTGGATCCAGTCTCACAATTCCTTGTGCCGAAAGGAAACAAAACACAAAGTGTCTGGATTTAGGGAAGCCCTGAAGGAACAGCAGCAGGAAATGCTGGTGCTGTCTCCAGGCTGGGTTGGAGCAGCTGATGTTCCCCACCCCAAACCCCTCAGGGTGGACAATTCTCTGTCCCTGGCTGTGTGTGCCACCACCAAGGCCGAGCTGGAGCTCCAATAATGAATGGTGCCTTTCAGTGGGTTCATTGATTTGGGAATTTCCAAGCCCTGATGGATGTCAGGAACAGCCCCAGGCGCTGCAGGCTGGCTGGGGAGGCTGTGATTCCATGTGGATTTCTTTTCCTGGCACTCCAGGGTGGGGGTGGATTGTGTGCCCCAGCTCCCAGCCTCACACACCCCATTCCAGAGGCAGGAAGGGAAAACCATCCATTTTCCATCTCAGACATGAGTGCATGCCCAGCTGCGTTCTTTGGGAGGGTGAGGGATGGATCTCCCCGGGTCCCACCACTGTGGGTGATGCATTCCCACTCCTCAGCCAAGGGTTTCTCCAGCAACGGGGAATTCAGTTAAAATATCACCAAAATTGTGGCTTCATCCTGATGGTGACAGGCTTATCAGGCCACTGCTGGGGTGGTCAGACCATTGATGGTGACGTCAGAGCACTGGTGGGGTGGTCAGATAACAGGTGGTGTGGTTACATCATGAATGGGGCAGGCAGACCATGGATGGGGTGGTAAGACCATCGATGGAGCAATGGAGTTAGTCATACCACTGATGGTGTTGTCACACAATGGATGGATGGATGGATGGATGGATGGATGGATGGATGGATGGATGGATGGATGGATGGATGGATGGATGGATGGATGGATGGATGGATGGATGGAGTTGTCACACCATGGATGGGTCAGTCAGACCATGGATGGGGTGATCAGATCTTGGATGGGGCAATCAGATCATGGATGGGGTTGTCACACCATAGGTGGGGTTGGTAACATCATTGATGGAGTGGTCATACCTTGGATGGGGTGCTCAGACCACAGGCAGGGTGGTCATACCATGGATGGAGTGGTCAGGTCCTGGATGGGGTGGTGAGACCATTAATGGGGTTGGTCAGATCATGGATGGGGTGTTCAGACCATTAATGGGGTTGGTCAGATCATGGATGGGGTGTTCAGACCATGGATGGGGTTGGTGACACCATTGATGGGGGTGCTCAGACCATTGGTGGGCTCATCAGACACCAGGAGAACCCCAGGCAGAGTGTGGAGGAGCCTGGGCTGAGCCAGGCCAGGGCAGAGGGTTCCTGGCAGGTTCTCCAGGAGCTGGAGGAGGATTCTCCTCCCTCCAGAGCGCTGGTGGCTCCTGCCCCATGTCCTGCTGGGCCACCAGGGCTGGTGGCCACCGAGGGTCAGCCCTGAGCAGTGCCCGGTGCAGGGACTGAAGCAAGGACACACCGTCCTCCGTCTGTGTTCTCACTTATTTACTTTCCTGCTTGAAAATGAATATTTGATAACTTTGCTGGGACCAAGGCCTCTGTTTGGGGCCCTGCTGATTTATTTATCCACCCATTTATTCTGCTGCAGTGCTGCTGCAGGGCAGGGAGGTGTCCTGAGGGCTGAGACACCAGCATGGGCACAGATGTCCCACCTGGGGACTGCCAGGGCATCCCTGAGCTCCCTCTGCTCCCAGAGGGGACAAGAAAAGCAGCTGCAAACAGCTGGGCAAGGCCTGATGGGGCAAGTGAAGACGATGTAGATGTAAATTCAGGAGCTCTGAATCTACAATGAGGGGTGAAAGGGAATAGAGAGAGAGAAATTGTGGAAAAATTAGTGAGAAGTAGGAGTAAAATGATGAAAATTTGCCAAGGACATGGGACAGGGAGAAGCCTCCCAGGATACGAAGATATGGAGAAGCCCTCTAGGACATGGAGAATCCTCCCAGGACATGGAGAATCCTCCCAGGATATGGAGGAGCCTCTCAGGACAGGGAGAAGCCCTCTAGGATAGGGAGAAGCCTGCCAGGATATGGAGGAGCCTCCCAGGACGTGGACAATCTTCCCAGGACAGGGAGAAATTCTGCAGGACATAGAGAAGACCTCCAGGACATGGAGAATCCTCCCAGGACAGGGAGAAGCCCTCCAGGACATAGAGAAGACCTCTAGGACATGGACAATCCTCCCAGGACATGGAGAATCCTCCAGGACAGGGAGAAGCCCTCCAGGACATGAAGAATCCTCCAGGACAGACAGGGAGGAGCTGCTGCCCAGGGCACAGCGGGCAGGGGAGGGAAGGTGGCTCAGGAGGGGGAAGGTGGCTCAGGGGAGGGAAGGTGGCTCAGGAGAGGGAAGGTGGCTCAGGAAAGGGAAGGTGGCTCAGGGGATGGAAGGTGGCTCAGGGGAGGGAAGGTGGCTCAGGGGATGGAAGGTGGCTCAGGAAAGGGAAGGTGGCTCAGGAAAGGGAAGGTGGCTCAGGAGAGGGAAGGTGGCTCTGGAGAGGGAAGGTGGCTCTGGAGAGGGAAGGTGGCTCAGGGGATGGAAGGTGGCTCTGGAGAGGGAAGGTGGCTCAGGAAAGGGAAGGTGGCTCAGGGGATGGAAGGTGGCTCAGGGGAGGGAAGGTGGCTCTGGAGAGGGAAGGTGGCTCTGGAGAGGGAAGGTGGCTCAGGAAAGGGAAGGTGGCTCAGGAAAGGGAAGGTGGCTCTGGAGAGGGAAGGTGGCTCAGGGGAGGGAAGGTGGCTCTGGAGAGGGAAGGTGGCTCTGGAGAGGGAAGGTGGCTCTGGTGGCTCTGATCACGTGCCCTGGAGGGAAGCAATTTCTCCCGAATTTCCATCTTTTGTTCGCCTGCTGAATACCCCCTGATTTCTTTGGAGAGGGAATCGTTCTCCTGCTCCTCGGGCTGAGCACTCCGCGCCTCCCCCGGCGCGGCTCTTTGCTATTCATGGCTCTCCTGCCTCTCCTCGGGAGCGTTCGCGGTGATTGGAGAGGGGAGGATGAGCGATGCATGCCAAGCAGCAGGGACCACATCGGGAGCCCGGTTCCTGACCTACAATCCTCAGTGATTAGGCAGATGAGAGGCTCAGGATGCCAAACCTCTCCACCTCTCTCGTGCTTCTCCTCATCCCACGGTTGGCGGCCCCAAAAACAAGGTGGTCTCACAAGTAGCAGCTCAGATCTGGGCTGCAGATTGGGATTTTTAGAGCTGGGATTGGGCAGGGGAAGGGAATTTTTGAGGCAGAGAGTTCCGAAATCATGGAATGGTTTGGGTTGGAACAGAACTTCAAGTTTCCACTGTCCCAGGCTGCTCCAAGCCGTTTCCAGCCTTTGCTTGGGTATATTCCATTCCAGGGATCCAGGGGCAGCCACAGCTTCTCTGGGCACCACGTGCCAGGGCCTCACCACCTTCACAGGGAAGAACCTTCCCAAAATCCCATCTAAGCCTATTCCCTTTCAGTTTAAAGCCATTCCCCCTGTCCACACCCTTAGAAAATCTCCCTCTCCACCTTTCCAGCATGGAAAATGTGACAGTGTTCACAGGGGTTTTCAGATCGGGGAAAAGACAAGGATCTGGCTCCATGTTTCACAAGGCTTGATTTATTATTTTATGATGTATATTACATTAAAATTATACTAAAAGAATAGAGGACAAGGTTTCATCAGAAGGCTAGCTAAGCTAAGAACAGAAAGGAAAGAAGAATGACAAAGGCAGCTGTCTCAGACTGTCTGAGCCAGCTGACTGTGATTGGCCATTGATTAGAAACAACCACATGAGACCAATCCCAGATGCACCTGTTGCATTCCACAGCAGCAGATAACCATTGTTTACATTTTGTTCCTGAGGCCTCTCAAGTTCTCAGGAGGAAAAATCCTAAGGAAAGGGTTTTTCCTAAAAGATGCCTGCGACAGGAAAATGCTGCCCCGTGGTAGGGCATGGACAGGGACACACCTTGAAATTAATGACAAAAAACTGTAACAGGAGGGAAAGAGGCCAGCCTGGGAGGCAGAGTGCCTTTGTGTGGGACAGCATTCCTGCAGGAAGTGCCTCTGGAACGCCACAATTACCCCGCTGTAACTTTCTGCCTCTCATTACTTCGGCTCTGTGATCACTTGGGGTTTTGTCACAGCAATGCCTGAAAGGAGATTTAGGGAGGCTCTTTCAGCAGCTCTGGGCAGCAGCAAATCCCCATTGTCCTCAATTGGACACGTCCCCGGGAAGGAGGGAATTCATCCTGCCCAAACGTGCAGCATTTCCCTTTGGAATACAGAGCAGGCTCCTGACCTTGCACAATCAAAGGGATTTATGATTAATGGCACCTCCAGTAATGAACCTGGCATTGTGCATGGGATATCTCAGGTGTCTCGTGCCCTCGCTGCAGAATAATGCAGAGACTTCAAAGTTCCTGTAGCACAAACTCCTGAAAATTGGGCTGGAATTGAAGTTAAGAATAAAATAAAATAAGTAATGGTCATTTTCTTTAGCTGCTCTTCGCTATTAAGATGTTTCCTTTGTCTGGCACTGTTTTTACTGGGCCATATCCACAAAAAGCTGTGCTTCCAGGAAAATGAGGGGTGTTGATGTTGTTAAGGGGCTGTAGGAAGTGAAGCTGCCTTGGCAGAATGTTCACCAGGTATGGCTCGAACAGGAAAGCAGCAGAATTCCCAGGATTTCATGGGCTTGGAGAGGGCCTTGGGTAGGGAGAACAACAGGTTTGGAGTGGTGGTACTGCCCTGTTCCTGGGAATGTTGATAAATCCAACATCTGAGGCTGCCCAGGGGAAGGGCAAAGTCTCCTCACAAGCAAAAATCATCTTAAAAGTTGTTAAATTGTTAAACAATTGTACCCTAATCTGCAACCAGAGACTAAATAACCAATTAATTACATTTCAATGGAGTGTTTTAATTGATTATTGCATGGTGGGGCTGCAGTTGGAGAGTGTTTGGGTGACAACAACACATGGCCTTAATATTTTTAATTGGAATTATTCCTGGAATGCACTCTCAGCTCTGACTGTACTGAGGCATGTTTCCATGAAATGTTCCTTTTTTCTCAGAGAAAGATCCTTCCAATGCTCAGTGCCATCATCATCATCACTGCAACTGGAACTGAAAACTTCCCTGGTTTTCACACAGGGAAGAATTTTCCTGAGGAGTGGCAGGAGGAAGCCAGGACTGCATATCCCTGCTGCTTCAGTGCATGAGAACCAAACATTTGGGGCACATTTCAATTTAGGTTTAGGGGGGGAAAAGAGAATTATTTGGTTGTGTGTTGTTGGTATCATTATCTGTAACAGCAGAGAGGAAATTCAAAGTATCAGGAATGAAAACAGCAGCAAAGCTCTGCTCAGGCTTTGGAGTTCTGTGGAATTCCTTGTGGGATAGGAAGGAGCTGCTGAAAAATGGGAATGATTTCCCTCTCGTGGGGTCTCTTGTCCCCTCCCAACTTACAGATTATGTAATTCCATGTGTCAGAGGAAGAATTTGCTTTAAAATGGAAATTATTTCTCTCGCCTGGTGTTTTTTATGCCCTTACAGCTTCCAGGATGTGTAATTCCATATTGGAGAAGAAGAATTTGCTTTAAAATGGGAATGATTTCCCTCACATGGGGTGTCTTATGCCCTCACAATTTCCAGGATGCGCTGTTCCATGTTGTCCCCTCCACGTTGTGTGACACAGGTGACATTCCTGGTGCTGGCTCTGGGATCCCTCCCTGCCTCACAGCTCCCTGGTGCTGCTTTTTGGGGATACCCCAGATGTGCTGAAATGGAGCTGATTTGTGCCTCCATCCTGTGCCGTTCCTGGGAATCTCTGGGCATTGGATTTATTCCTTGATTCTCATTTATTCCTTACTTTTCACCTGGGAATTTTATAGCTCCAGTCTCTTGATTTTTAGGGAATTCCCAGAGTCCCAGGTTGGTTTGTGTGGGAAGGGACCTTAAAGCCCATCCAGCCCCACCTGCCATGGGACACCTCCCACCATCCCAGGTTGCTCTGACCTGGCCTTGGACACCTCCAGGGATGGGGCATTTCCTGCTTTTCCTTCTTCAGTGGCTTCACCCAGCCCTTGTTTTAATCCAGTCTCATCCAAGGCTGAGCTTTTATTCCAGTGAAAACCACACAGGTGTCCTGAGGTCTTGGACCTGCTCATCCAGAGCCATCACCTCTGACATTCCCAGGTTCCTCTTCTGCCATTCCCTCCACAGCCCAGAATTCCCACTCAATCAAACCAGATTCCAGTCCCCACATTTCCTACTAAAATATTCACATTTTGGAATGATTTTGTGGAGGGATTCTCATCATCCCCATAGGATTTCCCAGGGATGATCACTGGCCATCCACGCCATCCCAAATGCCTCTGTATTTCCTGCTGCCTTCCAGGCTGTGGCTGCAGTGCCCAGCTTCCCATTCCTGCACATTTGGGAATGTCACAGTCAGGAGAAGTGGCACCCCAAGGCAGCTGGGAGGGCACTAAAGGCCCTGAATGTCATAGTTGAGATGGAGACAATGCAAAGCAACACATTCAATTTTCAGAAGGCTTCAGACCTGGTTTTATTATAGCCTGCATGCTTTATATGCATTCTTACAAACTTCATAAATTTACACTTTACTCATTGGCCATGAGAGACAAACAAAGTGCTCATTGGAACAGGCAGTTACAGGTTTCTCTTATTTATGCTTTATTTCTTGGTTTGTGTGTCAACAACTTCAGTAGGAAATTCTTTCAGGGGTTGTCTTGGTTTGAACAGACAGGTGTCTGCTGAGGAAGGCAGGAGCCCCCCCTGAAATGGAAAATGTAAACCCACTCCCTCTGAATTGTTATAATTTGGAAATTAAGGGGCTCTCAGGCAAAGGTATGGGAGCAGGAATATCAGTTCTTTTCTAGGAAAACTGAAAATAGAAATGCAATAGTACAAATAAAAAAAAAAAAAAACCCACTGCCAGAGTGAGAGTAGTCCCTGCCCCCTGTGTGTCAGGGGGTGTCCCAGCCCCATCCCATGGGGGCTCAGCCCTCCTGCAGTGCCAGCTGTGGCTCTGCTGGAGTTTTCCTCCAACCAGTGGCAGGAAATGCCTGTTCCATGAGCCAGGTCCTGAGCAGGGTTGTAGGTGGGATATGAACCATCCATGTGCCTTTCAGGAATAAAGGGACAACGCTGGAGCTGTGGCAACAAAAGATGTCACCCACATGAGGAGATTTGGGAACATTTCAGCAAATCCAGGGGGCTGCAGATGGGGGCTTAGGGAGCCAGATAAGCTGGACACGAGTCCAATTTTTAATTCATGTGGCAGTCCTATATTTTGAGGGGCTATTAGGATGGAACAGTGCAGGGAGAGCATTACTGGCTATTGTATCAAATCCTGGCATCCACACTTTTATCATGGATTAAAAAAAAAAATTAGAGGGAGCTCAGAGAAGAGCTGGAAGACTGAGAAAAGGTCTGGCAGACCTGCTGGGTGATGATAGGCTTAATGACTTCAATCTATTTAGCTCATCAGAGAGCAACTTGAGAGGTGACTTGATCATGGGCTCTAAGTACTTCCAGGGAGGAGATTTTTGATAGCAGAGGGTCCTTTAATCCAGCAGACAAAGCCAGGACTCGTGGCTGACAGGTGGAGCTGAAGGAAGAATAATTCCAATGGCAGTTAAGCCACCAGTGTTTCAGAGGAAAGGTAATTAACTCCTGGAAGTGCTTACCTGGGATGTACTGACTCCATCTCGACACGAGAGCTGGAAGATTTGCTCCCATCTGAACACAAGTTATGGGCTCAGTGCCCTTCATCCATGTGGGAATGGAGGGAAATCCTTTTCTCTGCGTCTCACATGGGTCAGGGGGGCAGGATGGGGACTTCCCTTCCTGGGGACATTCTAGGGGTTTCATTTTGGTGTCAGGTGTCCCTCACACAGAGTTTTTCTCCAGTCTGGAGACTCGGGTTGGCAGAACTGTGTGGCTCTGAGTGGTTCATACCCCACATTTGTGCTGCAATGCTCTTCATTCTGTGCCCCAGCTCACCTTGGGTTTGGAAAATGTTGGGTTTGGCATTAGATTTGTTTGACCTCTCCTCTAACTCCTCCTGCTGCCCAAGGTGCATTTCAAGCTCCAACTGGCCCAGATGTTCATCATTAGAGAAAAACTCTGGAGAAAAACCAATCCCAGGGCATCTCCAATGGCTTTGGGAAGAACACCCCAAAGAGCCTTAGGTCCTGGCAGGGGTCAAGGCTGACTAGTCCTGCTCAGCCTCACCTGGGCACTGCCCCACACCTTGTCCAGGGCTTGGGGATTGATTTTAAAATCAGTTCTGGGCCTTCCTCTCTGAGCTCTGCAGTGGCTGTGCCTCCTCTGGATCTACCTTGGATCTTTGCTGGAGTTCAGTTCTGGCTGGTTCTCCTTCTGCACCTGTGGATGGATCCCTGGATCCCATGGATGGATCCCTGAGTACACCTGGGAGTGCTGAGCCCAGGTGCTGTGGGATCCTGTGGCTGAGGACACCCAGCTCCCCTTCCTGCAGGGAGCAGCTGGTCCTTGGCAGTGGGAATGTCCTGGGCCGTAAGATGTGGCTGGGTGTGAATTCTGTTATCACCTGTTAGAGCTGGGGCAGTTCTCTGCTGTCCATGGGACAGTTTTATCTTTATCTCTCCCCCAGCCAACCCTCCCTCCAGGAGATCTCTGCTGTCCATGGCCACTGAGTGTCCCTGCAGGGCTGATCCAATCCCAGCATCCCATGGGGAGATGCTCCGCCCAGGGGAGGAGCCAAGCATTCCTGCCTGGATCCAATCTGGGCCTGGCACAGCACAGCAGCCTTTGCCCCCTGCACTGCCAGAGGAGCAGCTTTCTGCTGCCCTGCATGGCCAGAGGGAGCCCAGGCCCATCTGCAGCAGCCCTGGAGCTGCAGAGGAAAACTCCCCCCTTGTGCAGGATCCCTGCTGCAGCAGAGCCACAGCTGGCACTGCAGGAGGGCTGAGCCCCCATGGGATGGGGCTGGGACACTGCCCTGACACACAGGGGGCAGGGACTGCTCTCACTCTGGCAGGGGTTTGTTTTCTGTTTATACTATTGCATTTGTATTTTAATTTTCCTAGTAAAGAACTGTTATTCCTATTCCCATATCTTTGCCTGAGAGCCCCTAATTTCAAAATTAAAACAATTCATAGGGAGATGGTTTGCATTTTCCATTTCAGGGGAGGCTCCTGCCCTCCTAAGCAGACACCTGTCTGTTCAAACCAAGACAAGGAACCTCTCTGATAAGCAGGAATATTTATTTTCCAAACAGATCCTTCCAGGTGCAGCTGCCCTGCTGTGCTATTCCTGGAAATGAATCCCTTGGGAATGCCAGTGATCAACACATGAGATGTTGGGCACTGAGGGCAGAGCTTCCTATAGAGCAAATCCCACTTTCCTGGCTGGTTATCCCTGAGAAAGACATCCAAGAGGAAAACTCTCCCTCAGCTGGGGCCTTGTAGGGCTGAGATTGCCTGGGCTGGTGACAGCCGTGTCACCCATGATGGGGGAACATCAGCAGGAACAGGCAGAGCCTTTGGGACAGCCAGAGGAGATCCAGCAGAATTCCCACACCACTGCTCCCTGGGGTTCTTGCATGTCACAGACTGGGATCACCATGCTGGGGGTGACACCTGGGCTGTGCTGGTGCCCTCAGAGCTGATGCCAGAGCGGTCGGAGCTGTGTTCTTCCATCCTTTGGCCATATTCCTTATCTTATTGTCATATTCCTTGTCTTTTTGTCATATTCCTCTTCCTTTGGTCATATTCCTTACCCTTTCATAATATTCTTCATCTTTTGGCCTTATTCCTTATCTTTTTTGCATAGTCTTCATTTTTTCGGCTATGTTCTCCATTTTTGGCCATATTCCTCATCCTTTGGCCATATTCCTTACCCTTTCACCATATTCTTCATCCTTTGGCCCTATTCCTTATCTTTTTGGCATAGTCCCCATTTTTGGCTATATTCCCCATTTTCGGCCATATTCCTCATCCTTTGACCATATTCCTTATCCTTTTGCCATTTTCCTCATTTTTTGGCCATATTCCTTATCCCTTGGCCACATTCCTTATCTTTTTGGGATATTCCTTATGTTTTTGGCACATTCCTTATCTTTTTGGCATATTCCTCACCCTCTGGCCACACAGGACACCACGAGGAGCTGCTCAGTTTTTGGGAGCTCAGCAGCTCCTCAATGTCCCTCCTGCCACATTCCCAATGTGTTGCTCCAACCTCTGCCCTGGGAGGGCAGGAGCAACACCCAGCAATTCCTCATCCCCAAAATCCAAACCAGGGCAAGGCAAAACAAGGAGTAAAAATGGGAGAATGGGAGCAAATTTAGTGCCCTGCTTTTGTTTTTAATGTTTTCCCTGAGCTTCATGGAGCCCCCAAATCCTAGAAATCACTGGCAGCAGGGAGAAAACCTCACCTGGGCCCCTCACCTGGGTGAAGCTGGAGGTTGATGGTGCATGGCAGCTCCTCAGGCACTCATCCCTTCTTGTGTTTTCCTGGAAAAAAGAGGAATATTTTAAGTGAGACAAGGAAAAAGCTGTTGTGAGACAAATCCCAGTTTTGCTGGATGAAGAGGAGGCTCCCCAGCTGAATTGTTCGCCCACCAGCAGCCCCACAGAGCAAATCCTGGCAGGAAGGGGTTTGCAGACAACTCTGCCTCCAGTGAGCTGCTCCCCAAGGCAAAAACAACATCAGAATTCCTCCAGGGCAGGGGGCTGAGGCAGAGAATTTATTTCTGTGGTGTTCTCTGCAGGGATCCCACTCCTGCCCAGAATAATCCAAAGCTCCATCTGAGTTTTGGTGCAACAGAGGAGAGCCTGGCTGTGCTGGGATCAAGGCTGGGAATACACGAGGCTGTGCTGGGAGAGGCAATCAAGGAAGCTGGAAAAATCCTGTCTTTGCTGCTGCTTCCAGGGCAACACAACAGCCTTGGATGCTTTGTGCTCAGGGGGGAATGGGTTGGTGCAGGAGGCTGCATTTAACCCATGGAATCATGGAATGGATTGGGGTGGAAGGGGCTTGAATGAGAATTTTGTTTTGCCCCCTGCCATGGCAGGGACACCTCCCACTGTCCCAGGCTGCTCCAGCCCCAGTGTCCAGCCTGGCCTTGGGCACTGCCAGGGATCCAGGGGCAGCCCCAGCTGCTCTGGGCACCCTCTGCCAGGGCCTGCCCACCCTCCCAGGGAACAATTCCTCATTCCCAATATCCCACCCATCCCTGCCCCTGGCAGTGGGAGCCATTCCCTGTGCCCTGTCCCTCCATCCCGTGTCAATTGTCTCTCTCCAGGTTTCCTGGGGCTCCTTCAGGCCCTGCAAGGCCACCCTGAGCTCCCCCCAAAGCTTCTCCTGTGCAGGTGAACAATGGCAGCTGTGCCAGCCTTTCCTGCCAGCAGAGCTGCTCCATCCCTGGGATCATCCTGGAGCCTCCTCTGGCCTGGCCCCAGCAGCTCCAGCTCCTGCCTGGGCTGGGGCAGCTCTGCAGGTGGGAAATCACCTGAGCACAGGGACAGAACCACCCCTGCCCTGCTGCCCACACTGGGCTCAGCCCAGGGCATGGGGTTCTGGGTCCCAGGGGACATCAAACCATTCAGTCACACAGGCACCAGGCAGGATTTGAGTGTTGAGAGTCAGAGAAAATTTTAAAAAAAGGGGTGGAAAAGCAACCCAGGCTCATTGTGACACTGTAAATGAAAAGCCAGACTAAGTCTGGAAATTCATTCATCCACATCACTCATGTTAAGCCTTAAAATGTTCCTGGTAGCCACTGGAAATCATTAAAGAAGTGACAGCTCCGTTCTCTGGAGGAGCAGGACTCAGAGTGGGGGGTACAGGAGATGCTTTAGCAAGAAAAATTCGACGAAGCAGCCTCTAAGTCAGTGATTTCTCTGACTTCATCTGCACATTAAAAATGCAAGTGAATGCCTTTTGGTGTTAGCTCTGCTCCTGGATATGAGATGGAGTCAATTCACAGCTCTTCAGTGGATAATACTTTTTGTTTTTCGCAGAGGCTGTTGAAACAGAATGGAAAATTAAAGCAATTTTTCCTGACAGCAATGCATAAACGTTGACCATGAAATGGCAAAGCAAAAAAACAAAAACCAAAAGCAAGAAGAGCTCGAGGAGTGTCTGAATTAGGCAGCAGCGAGTTCATTACAGCTCTCATTTGAATAGAGGCAGGAGATGATGCCCTCGCTGTAATGGAAATGCTCTTCAAGTCCGAGCCATCCATGGCCATTAGAGCCTGAAGAGGATTGTTTGGGGACGAGATGGATGCACTCCTGTCCTGCTGCTCTCCTGCTCCCTCTGGGCACATCCATCCCCCCTCAGTGCCTGGGGCTGCAGCCAGGTGGGTCCTGCTGGCCCCTAAATCTCTGGCAATGTTCTGCTCTGCAGCATCGCAGTCCTTTCCCTGCTGGTCCAACAGGGCACTAGGGTGGTGTGATCCACAGTCCTGCTTGTCAGAGCTTCTGTGAGGGGCTTGGAGCATTGAAAAAGTGCAGGAGAAAGTAAAATTCTGGCTGGAGGAAAGGTTTGGGGTATAACAGCACTTTCTGTGTCCCACAGGAGCTCCTGAGGTGCTGCTGCTGAGCCCCAGGTTTGTCCCTGGAGCTGGCTGGAAGCTGGAATGGGAGCATGGATGCATTGCAAGCCTCTGCCAGCACTGCCAGGGGCTGCCCAGGGAGGTTTGGAATGCCCATCCCTGGAGGTGGCACTCAGGCCTCTGGGCTGGTGACAAGGTGGGCATTGGGCACAGCTGGGACTCGATGATCCTGGGGGCTTTTCCAGCCTCAGTGACTCTGGGATTCTGGGATTCTGAGCTCTGCCTTGCCCTTGGTTGGCATCGAGGGTTTCCCAACTTTCTCTCCATCCTTCCCCAGCTCTCCAGCTGCACCAGAGCTGGCAGAGGAGACCTGAGACCCTGTGCCCCAGGGAGAGGTGTGTGCTGTCCTGGTGCCACTGTCCCAGCAGGACACCCTGCCCCAGCCCAGCCCCTGCTCCCTGCCTGCCCGGGGTGCATTTATCCCCAGAGCAGCAGGGGACACAAATTTTCTCATCGGTTTTTCCTTCCCCTTTGAGCAGGAATTAACGATTTGATGGTCTCAGAGGGCTTTTACAACCAAAACCATTCCAAGATTTGCACCCCTTGGCAGCAGCTCAGCCTCGCTGGTGGCCGTGTCCTCACCTGGGTGACAGCCACGTCCCGGGTGTCCCCTGGAGGAGCTTCCCTGCGGTCCCTGTGCCCTTCCCTGGGCTCGGGGCAGCGCGGATGGGCAGCAGGGAGCTCGGGGAGAGTGTGGGGAAGAGGGGACGCGGTGGCCGCGCTGCAGCCAAGGTGAAGTGTGCCGTGTGTCCCCGTGCCACTAGATGTCCTTGTGGGAAAGGCCTTGGGCTGCCCGCGGGCACGGGCGGCAGCGCCGGGAATGGAGGGGATGGAGGGGATGAGGGGATGGAGGGAATGGGGGGGATGAGGGGATGGAGGGGATGAGAGAATGGAGGGGATGAGGGGATGGGGGGGATGGAGGGGATGGAGGGGATGAGGGGATGGAGGGGATGGAGGGGATGAGGGGATGGAGGGGATGAGAGAATGGAGGGGATGAGGGGATGGAGGGGATGAGAGAATGGAGGGGATGAGGGGATGGAGGGGATGGAGGGGATGAGGGGATGAGGGGATGGAGGGGATGGAGGGGATGGAGGGGATGGAGGGGATGGAGGGGATGAGGGGATGAGGGGATGGAGGGGATGGAGGGGATGAAGGGATGGAGGGGATGGAGGGGATGGAGGGGATGAGGGGATGGAGGGGATGAGGGGATGGAGGGGATGAGAGAATGGAGGGGATGAGGGGATGGAGGGGATGAGGGGATGAGGGGATGGGGGGGATGGAGGGGATGGAGGGGATGAGGGGATGGAGGGGATGGAGGGGATGAGGGGATGGAGGGGATGAGGGGATGGAGGGGATGGAGGGGATGAGGGGATGGAGGGGATGAGGGGATGGAGGGGATGGAGGGGATGGAGGGGATGGAGGGGATGGAGGGGATGAGGGGATGGAGGGGATGGAGGGGATGGAGGGGATGGAGGGGATGGAGGGGATGAGGGGATGGAGGGGATGGAGGGGATGAGGGGATGGAGGGAATTCCAGGAGTTGAGGGAATGAGGGAATTGGGGGAATTGGGGGAACTGAGGGAATTGGGGGAATAGAGGGAATGGAGGGAATGGAAGGCATTGAGGGAAAAGAGGGAAGGGAGGGAAGGGAGGGAAGGGAGGGAATTGAGGCAATGGAAGGAATTGAACCCAGGGGCCTTCTGCCCCTCTGCCCCTCTGCCCCCCAGCCCCACTTTGGTTCTCCCTCAGCCAAAGCAGCCACGGGCAGCATCCCTGGGTGTGGGGAAAGCCCCAAGGAGCCCCAGGAAGGGCAGCCCGCGATGCTGCAGCCCCGGATGCTCCTGAGCCAGCCCGTGTCCCTGCAAACCCTGAGCTTGAGGAAAAGCTGTGCAGCTCTGCGGGCAGCTGAGTGTGGGGCGGTGCCAGCCTGGCAGGGATGGCCTCCCGGGGCTCAGATCCCATTGCAGAGCTCCTGGAGAGCCCCAGAATGTGGGAATCAGCAGGCAGCACCTGAACCTGGTGTCCAGGGGCTTTGGAATGTTGGATTTGCAGCACATTTTGTTAGGATTTCGCTGTGACCGTGGTCCTGCTGTGCCACCTCCCTGTCCCTGTGCCCTGCTGCCACGGCAGGTGGCCCTGCTGGAGCAGGACTGTCCCTGCTCCTGTCCCCAGGTCTGTCCCTGCTCCTGTCCCCAGGTCTGTCCCTGCTCCTGTCCCCAGGTCTGTCCCTGTTCCTGTCCCCAGGACTGTCCCTGCTCCTGTCCCCAGGTCTGTCCCTGCTCCTATCCCCAGGTCTGTGCCCTGCTCCTGTCCCCAGGTCTGTCCCTGCTCCTATCCCCAGGTCTGTGCCCTGCTCCTGTCCCCAGGTCTGTCCCTGCTCCTATCCCCAGGTCTGTGCCCTGCTCCTGTCCCCAGGTCTGTCCCTGCTCCTATCCCCAGGTCTGTGCCCTGCTCCTGTCCCCAGGTCTGTCCCTGCTCCTATCCCCAGGTCTGTGCCCTGCTCCTGTCCCCAGGTCTGTCCCTGTTCCTGTCCCCAGGTCTGTCCCTGTTCCTATCCCCAGGACTGTCCCTGCTCCTGTCCCCAGGACTGTCCCTGTTCCTGTCCCCAGGTCTGTGCCCTGCTCCTGTCCCCAGGACTGTCCCTGCTCCTATCCCCAGGTCTGTGCCCTGCTCCTGTCCCCAGGTCTGTCCCTGTTCCTGTCCCCAGGACTGTCCCTGCTCCTCTCCCACCGCATCCTTGGCAGCGGCAGCGCTGGAGAAGGACCGAGCAGCAGAAGGTGAAACTCTGCAGAGAGGAGATTACAGCTCCTGTGTTTTTCCTTTTCTTTCTTTCCTTTTTTTTTTTTTTTTTTTTTTTTTTTTTTCCCTTCAAAGGAATGACTTCGTATTTTTGGAAAGAATAGCTGCTCCAAAAAATCCGGGTACAAACTCTTCCAGACTCCAGCCTGCCTTATCACGAGCTGTGCTGGGGCCCTGGTGGGAATGCAGGATTTTAACTCTTGGATGCCTTTCCCAGCTTTAATAAATGACCCTCTTCCTCCAAAGGTTCAAATTAATCCTTGGAGACGAGGGCAAATCTCAGTGGGAATCTCAGGCAAGCAGGCTCAGCCTGATGGAAAGATGCTGGAGACTGAAGCTGGTGGTGCTGGATGCTGGGAGCATGTTCCAGCTGTGTCCCAGCTGTTTTCCAGCCGTTTTCCAGCCGTGTTCCAGCCGTGCCCGAAGTGTGCCTGCCACTCAGGCTGCAGCCTGGCAACCAGCAGCAGCATCTCTGCGGGAGAAAGTTGCCCAAAATAGGCAGAATGGCAATAAATAATTCCTGGGGCTTGATTTATGGGTGAACCTCCTTGTCTGTGGAGGGATCTCCCCGGGCTTTGGATGTCCCTGGATGGCCGGGAGTCCTTGGGGGTGGGGAAATGTG
Organism: Melospiza melodia melodia; assembly: GCF_035770615.1. Lineage (NCBI taxonomy): Eukaryota > Metazoa > Chordata > Aves > Passeriformes > Passerellidae > Melospiza > Melospiza melodia. The sequence continues at coordinate 4,019,421 of NC_086207.1, forward strand.
GAATTCCAGGTAATTGCTGGGAAGAGGAGAGTTAGCAGGGCACTGATTGCAGAGAAACCCGAACTGGGAGAGGATGCAAACTCCAGGGTGAAGGGGAACACAGACCCGAGCTGTGACAATGGAAATGGATGCAATTCCAGGAGCTGAGACAATGGAAATGGATGCAGTTCCCCAGCCCCACATTCCCTGGGAGTGAAGCACCAGGAGAGCAGTAGCCTGGGGCAGACAGCACTCAGCCTTCCCGGAGGAGCTGGGAATTGGGAATTGCTGCTGTTGTGTGGGCCCAGAGGAGCTGTGGGAAGAGGCCTCTGTGCATCCCTGAACCCCAGGGAGGATGTGGTTCACTGGATGCCTTCAGGGCTGGGCCCAGAAACCTGGGGAAGTGCCAGAAACCTTCCAGAAAGCTGGAAACTGACAGAGGGAGGACAGGACTCAGAATCACAGGGTCCTTAGGGATGGAAAACACCTCCAGGGTCACTGTCCAACCATTCTCCCAGGTGCCACATCCACACTTCCAAGATGGGCACGCCACCACTTCCCTGGTCAGCAATTCCTGATGTTTGACCCCCATTTCTGCAGAGAAACTTTTCCTGATATCCAGGGAAATATCCTGATATTCTGAGCCTCCCCTAGTGCAGCTTTAGACCATTTTCCCTTGTCCTCATCATCCATGGAGGGATTTCCCAGTGCTGAGCATGGTGGAAGAGTGGGAACAGAGGGGGAAAAGGGAATAGGACAGCAGGGATGGCAGAGCAGGGTCTGGAGAGGAAACACCTGAGAGCAGATCCTGTGCCTGGCTGGTTTTGGGGAGCCCCTGCAGCCACAGCACACTGGGCTCATCTGGAGAGGTGGAATGGGATTTGGGAACAGCCCTTGGAGCTGCTCCTACATGGCTCTGGGAAGGGACAGGGAGCCCAGCATGGAGTGGGGGTCCTTGACATGGAATGGGGGTCCCTGACACTGAGCAGGGGCCTCTGGCATGGAGCAGGAATCCCAGGCATGGAGCAGGGATCTCTGCCATGGAGCGGAGGTTCCTGGCATAGAATGGAAGTGCCTGGCACAGATCAGGGGCCTCTGGCATGGAGCAGGGATCCCTGGCACAGATCAGGAGTCCCTGGCACGGAGCAGGGATCCCTGGCATGGAAAGGGGGTCCCTGGCACGAATCAGACGTCCCTCCCATGGAATGGGGGTCCCTGGCATGGATCAAAAGTCCCTGGCACACAGATCTGGTGCTCGCTGAGTCTCAGCCCACCCTGGTGACAGTGGATCCTGCCAGGACCTCAGGGACACAGCAAAGGCAGGGGACACCTGTCTGAGGGCACAGGGGACAGCCTGGTATTGTTAACCCATGCTGTGCCACACCATCACCTCCACCCCATCACCCTGGCACGGGCTGTGCCAGCTGGGGGAGGGTCCATTGCCTCCACTGCCCGCCCATTCCTGAGCTCTTTCCTTGGCTCAGGTGGTTTTTCCTCAAGGTCAGACTCACCCTGTGAGAGCCCAGCACTTCCTTTGCTTCCAGAATCTCTGGGTTGTCCTTCCCAAACTCTTCCTCCTGGGACTGTCCCTATGTGAACATCCAGAGGATGCTGAGGGACCAGATTTCCCTCTGGTGAGGGAGCTGCTGATACCAAGGATGCCCGGGGATGCCCAGGGGTGCCCAGGGATGCACAGGGATGCCCAGGGGTGCCCAGCAGCTCTGACCTCACTGATGTGGCACCAGCCCAGCCATCCCCATATCCCATTGCTCTGGGAATGGGGGATCCCTACCCAGGGGTGCCAGGACTGTGAGGATGTGTGGGACAGGACAGTGAGGATATGTGGGGCAGGGCAGTGAGGGTGTGAGGGGCACTGAGGATGTGTGGGGCAGTGAGGATAATTGGAGCAGTGAAGATGATTGGGGCAGGGCACTGAGGATGTGTGGGGCACTGAGGATGTGTGGGGCAGTGAGGATGATTAAGGCAGGGCACTGAGGATGTGTGGGGCACTGAGGATGTGTGGGGCATTTAGGAGCAGAGGATTTGGTGGCTCAGGACCAGAGAGGTGTTCCTGCCAGCTCATTAGAGCAGAGCAGAGCCTGTGTTCCTGGAGCCCTCAGCTCCCTCTCCTGCTCCTGTAATTGGGAGATTTGTTTGCCAGGAGCCCTCCAGGGATGGGGCTGCAGGGATAGCAGGGGTTTACCAGCGGTGATGTGCTTGCTGTGCCCATCCCCTTCGAGGCTGCATTTCCCAGATCCTTGGGTGGCTGCAGCAAGCAGCAATCCCAGCTCAAGCCTTGCTGCAGAAATAATGGGATCCCAGGGGGTTTTCCGTGACAGAAACCTGGAGCAGAGCAGGATGAGGAGTAGAAAGGTCCCATTTTGACACATGCCCAGCATGTCCTGGGCATGGTGGGATGCAGGAGCTGCCCTGCAGGCTCAGAATGCAGCACAGGGAGGCTGCAGCAGCCCTGCAATCCCACAGGGACATGGCTGGACAGATGTGTTTGGAGACAGCTTACAAGATTGCCAGCCCTTGTAAGCAAAGTATTTAGAGAGGGATTAACAGCAATAAGGACACGGCGAGGAATCAGCAGCAGACATGGAACAGGCAGATGGGTGACCCCACAGGGACACTGCCCTGCACGTGGCCTCATTAGTGCCAGCAGTGCTGGGGACACCAGGGGTGTCCAGGGCCTCAAGGATGCCAGGAGTGTCTGGGGCCTGAGGGACACCAGGAGTGTCCAGAGCATCAGGGGCACCAGGGATGTCTGGGGCCTGAGGGACACCAGGAGGGTCTGGGGTCTGAGGGACACCATAACATCAGGGACACCAAGGGTGTCCAAGGGCATCAAGGGACACCATGACATCAGGGACACCAGGGGTGTCCAGGGCCTCAGGGGCATCTGGAATGTTGAGGGCATCAGGGCCATGAAGCATGTGCAGGGCCCGAGGGACACCAGGGGTGTCCAGAGCAGCAGGGACACCAGGAATGTCCAGGGCCTGAGGGATATCAGGAATGTCCAGGGCCTGAGGGACACCAGGAATATCCAGGGCCTCAGGGACACCAGGAGTGTCCAGGGCCTGAGGGATGCCAGGCATATCCAGGGCCTCAGGGCCATGAGGCAGGTCCAGGGCCTCAGGGACATCAGGAGTGTCCAGGGCCTCAGGGACATCAGGAGTGTCCAGGGCCTGAGGGACACAAGGGGTATCCAGGGCCTCAGGGACACCAGGCATGTCCAGGGCCTCAGGGACATCAGGAGTGTCCAGGGCCTGAGGGACACAAGGGGTATCCAGGGCCTCAGGGACACCAGGGATGTCCAGGGCCTCAGGGACACCAGGAGTGTCCAGGGCCTCAGGACACCAGGGATGTCCAAGGCCTCAGGGACACCAGGAGTGTCCAGGGCCTCAGGACACCAGGAGGCTCCAGTGAGGAGGGAGCTGTTGTCTCCAAACCTCTGCTCGGTCGCACAGGAGGTGAGGGTGGGCCCCTCTGTGCTGTGTAGAATTTGCAGCCACCTCTGGACCCCTGGTGAGCTCCAGCTGGACAAGGAGGTGGCTGGACCTGCAAACCAAATCCAGGGAGGTTTTTCCTCCTCCTCACTTGTGCCAGGTGTCTCAGCCGGGTGTTTAACTGAGGACAGGCCTTGCCTGGAGACCCCCTGTGGGACAGATTGGTGCCTCAGCCAGGACCCCTCTTTCCTCAGGCAGCTTTCCATGTCAGCAGAAACGAGATTTCCTTTCCTTTTCCCACTTTCCAGACCCTGCTGGGGGTTCAGCGACGCCCTGAGCCCCTGCTGTGCTGTGGGGGAGGATCAGTTCTCCTCAGAGCTCATGGCAGCAGCTCCAACACCCACATGAAGCTTTCCAGGGATTTTGTTTGCAGCCACAGGAGCTGCAAACCAGTGCTGGGGTTATCCGCTCTGGGTGCTGCTGGAGAGCCCCACGCTTTGGGGAACAGCCACATCCCAAACCAATTCTGGCTGTGCTGCTGGAAGCACAGAGCAATTCACAAGGTAACCCACTTGCAGAGCCGAGGATGAAGTGTTACATCCTGAGTATGAGCAGGGAAATTACCAGTGGCACCTCTGTCAATGCCACTGAATCCCTCTGAAATGAATTCTTGGGGAGGAATGAGCCTGTTGGAGGAGGGGATTTGTGAACACCGTGGTTTGCTTTTCCTCGCTGTGAGCAGGGCCGGCACAGTCTGAGCTCGCTGCAAGGTCAGAACAATCCACGGGGCTCTCCAGCAAGTTCTTCCTGCTGTGTTTGCCCTCTTTGCTCACAGAGCTGGGGCCAGGCTGTTCCTGGGCAGCCAGGAGGAGGTGGCAGCAGGGTCACTGTGCTTCCTGCAGGGCACGAGTTAATCTGTCCCACCAGGCCTGTGCTGGGATGGGTCAAAGCTTCCCGGCAGGAATGGGCTGATCCCCAGAAAGGAGCTGGAAACAGGGCCAGGGCAGGGGCCTGAGTGAGGAGGAGCTGTTTGCACGGCCTGGAGGAGGGTGGGAGAAAGCAGTGACTCTTCACACCACAGAACAAGAACCAGGGGGTCTTGGAATCCCAGAATAGTTTGGATTGGGAAGGATCTTGAAGCCCATCCCATCCCATTCCCATTCCCATTCCCATTCCCATTCCCATTCCCATTCCCATTCCCATTCCCATTCCCATTCCCATTCCCATTCCCATTCCCATTCCCATTCCCATCCTATCCCATCTCACCCCTGCCATGGCAGGGACACCTCCCACTGTTCCAGGCTGCTCCAAGGCCTATCCAGGCTGGCCTTGGGCACTGCCAGGGATCCAGGGGCAGCCACAGCTGCTCTGGGCACCCTGTGCCAGGGCCTGCCCACCCTCCCAGGGAGAATTCCTTCCCAGTATCCCACGTGTGGCAGTGCCAGAGGAACAGAAACCTCTGCCCTGTGTTTGCAGGGTAACACCACAATGGGTTATGGGGGATTCCTCAATGTTATTACAACACTAATTAATCACTGGGTCTGATGGTTTTCTTATGGGATCTTTGCTCTTGAGCACTGCCAGGAACAGCAAGTCAATCATCCATGGGGCCGCTTTTGCAGGAAATGTTTCCATCCTGGACAGTGCTTGGTCATCATCACCCAGAGCCCCCAGGATGGGAGCAGGGGGGGGCTCTGCCCCTTGCACCCCACCCTTCCCAGGTACTCTGGCTTTCGGGAAGGCTCAGAGCAGCTCCAGGGTGTCTTCAGAGGGGTTTCCATGTGACAACTGAAAAGGGGCTGGGTGACAGTGCCTGAGATCCACAGTGGCCACCACCACCCACAAATTTGTGCTATTTGGAGGATTCCCCATAATTTTGTGCTCCGGGTCTTCCCCTTTCCAGCATCTGCTTCCCTGTGGATTTTCCAGTGCCAAGCGGCCTGGAGAGGGGCAGGAGCATGGAAAGGAAAACCTTTCAGCTGGCTCTTTATTCCCAGAACTTTTCACCCCGTGCAGCTGTGGAACAGAAACGAGATTTTTGTCAGGTGAATAAAAATATCTCGAGGCTTTAATGAGAACATTAAACTCGGTTTCATCTGCTCTGACTGGGGCCACGAGGTCCTGGAGTAGCACAAATGTCTTTGGTCCAATTAGTGGGGAAAAAAGCCTTTTCCCTGACAGGTTGTTCTTGGAATTCCCTTCATTGTGTCACGTCAAGCAGGGACACTTTGTTGTGCATGGAGCAGTTTCCAGCTCTCAGAGACATCTGGGATAATCCTCTGAGGTTGGGATGATCCTTTGTGCCACCATCTTTGTCATGGATACCTCAGAACAAGCATGGAAATACAGGATTCACACTTTCCAGGGATAAAATGTTGCTGTTTCCATGTGAGTTCAGGTGGCCAGGGCCAAGACCTGCTCAATCTCCCACAGCTTCCAGCTATTTCTCCATAATTTCTGCCTTTGTGGCTCTTTCAACAGGGATTTGAGGACTCTCAGTAAGTTCTGAAGGTCAGGGAGCATCAAGCAGCTCTAAAGCCACTGTGTGGATGATGGATTCACCTGGATAAACACGTCTGGAGAACAAAAAAGTGGATTTCTGCTCTGGGTTTTAATTAATGCTCAGCTCTGGCTGGGCCTGATCCATCAGGATCCCCCTCCCTTCAACTGGACACACTGGGATGTGCTCCCTTCCCACATTCCTGGGGCCTTCCCTGCCTTTGGTGATCCTTCTCATCATCTCATGGAACTACTGAGGTTGGAAAAGACCTTTAGGACCATCAAGGACAAGAGTTCACCACTAAACCAAGTCCTCAAGAGCCATAGCCACACGTTTGTTGAGCAATTCCAGGGATGGGGACTCCAGCACTTCCCTGGGCAGGTTCTCCACAGGAATCACCTTTGGAAGGATGGTTTTCTGGGAATGAGCAGGTTCTCCACAGGAATCACCTTTGGAAGGATGGTTTTCTGGGAATGAGCAGGTTCTCCACAGGAATCACCTTTGGAAGGATGGTTTTCTGGGAATGGTGTCTCCAGCAGTTCCCTGGGCAGGTTCTCCCCAGGAATCACCTTTGGAGGGGTGGTTTTCTGGGAATGGTGTCTCCAGCAGTTCCCTGGGCAGGTTCTCCCCAGGAATCACCCTTTGGAGGGGTGGTTTTCTGGGAATGAGCAGGTTCTCCACAGGAATCACCTTTGGAGGGGTGGTTTTCTGGGAATGGGCAGGTTCTCCACAGGAATCACCTTTGGAGGGGTGGTTTTCTGGGAATGGGCAGGTTCTCCACAGGAATCACCTTTTTGAGGGGTGGTTTTCTGGGAATGAGCAGGTTCTCCACAGGAATCACCTTTGGAAGGATGGTTTTCTGGGAATGGTGTCTCCAGCAGTTCCCTGGGCAGGTTCTCCACAGGAATCACCCTTTGGAGGGGTGGTTTTCTGGGAATGGGCAGGTTCTCCACAGGAATCACCTTTGGAGGGGTGGTTTTCTCCCAGTGCCTCCCAGTTCTCCCTGCACCTTCAGCCCCTCCTGCTGAGCTTGTTCCAGGCTATCCCGGGAGCAGGAATCTGGGGATAACCTGCCAATTAACAGCTCCTAATTGAAGAACACATTCCAGACATTCCTCCTCGGGCTGGCTGGAAGGGATGGCTCTGATCAGGAGCTTGGGGCAACCCAAATGTGCTGCCAAGGGGAATTTCCTGATATTTAGGAAAATCCTCATTTTCCCAGGCTGGGGAAGGGATGGAAAAGCAGAGGACAATTCCTAACCTGGTTATATTTCCTCTGAAATCCTGTTCCTCAAGTTTTCTCCAAGTGCTGTTCTGAGGTGGAAGATGAGGTTGGGTCTGTGCTTGTTTTTCCAGTACCTCAGGGAACATGGAATCCCAATATTCTGGGAGAGCAAATTCCAGGCTGAGCTGAGCTGGACCTTCTTGACAGCTCCAGCTGTGCTTCCAGAGGAGCTGGGAATGCTGGACAGCCCTGGCAGGGATATCTGATTGTCCATCTCCCCATGGGGCTTCATCCTGTCAGCACCAAAAATTCTCCCTTCTGGCTGGGATTTTGAGCCCATCTCATATTTTTATTCCATTTTCCTGCTGCCAGACTGGGATGTTGGGGCTTTCTGCTTCCAAAGTGAAGATTCCAAGGAAAAGCAGTTTCCAGGTTAGAAATCCCTCAAAAGGGGCAGGGGGGTGCATGGAATTGTGTAGGAGAGCAGCTCCTGGAGCTGTTGTGGTGTCCCAGAGCTGGGAGCTGAGGCAGAAGCTCCACAAACCCCTCGGATCTGGCTGATTCCAGGCAAAGGAGCACAAAGGAACCATTTGGGAGGGGATGAAGAATTGGATCAAACCCTCTTGGTGGGGAGGAGGCTCCGGCTGGTGGCTCTCCCATTTTGGTGTGTGGGATCTGCCTCACCCAGGGATGGTCTCCTGAAGGGCTGGTGGCACCAGGAGCCTTTCCAAGCCCGCAGCTCCATCCCTCAAAGGTGCCAGACATGGCCTGGGGTGACCCTCTGCTCCCTGGCACTGCCCAGAGCCTCCTGCTGGCTGCAAATCTGCTGGGGCGGCCGGCAAATTATCCAGACATCAGCACTTGGAGGAGAAATTAATTTCCCTGCAGGAGCAAATTCCAAATCCGAGCCCAGCTCCCCGTGGCTGGTCTGAAATACGGTGACAAATCTGAAACACGGTGACAATGACATCCCCCATGCCCTGCAGGGAGGGAGCAGCATCGCCCTGGATCTGCCAGCGGTCCTGCAGGCAGGGAAGTCACAGCAAGCAGAGGAAAGAGATTCCACAGAAGGTTTTAAAGTCATTCCAGAGGGCTGGAAGTCCTCAGGATCCCTGAGCTTTCCCTCTGCACTCCAGGCAAGGCCACAGAAGTGCAGACAGGGGAATGGGGTCACAGGTGCGTGGATGAGAAGGGAAATGTTTTTAATAAATCTGAGATCATCTAATTAGGAGCATCTGAGGGAAGAACAAATGCCTTGCTGTTAGGGAAGAGGAAAAACTGAACTCTGAAGTCTTAAAATAACGTGGAGGGTTTAGGACAGAGGAAACAGGAGCGGAGAGGGAAAGAAGGGACCTGAACTCAACGATGAAATGGAATGAAATGTAATGGGACTTCACCAGCAGAAGATCAAGTGAGATAAAGCTGCTCTCTCCTTTCTGGCAGGAGATAACAGTTGCCTTTATTTATTTATTTTTGGAAGGAGAAGGGAAATGCTGGAGATTTCATCTCCCTGAATTCCAGCTCTTGACATGGCACTGTGCAAATCCTCCCTGTGCCTGAGGAGCAGCTGGGCTCAGGCAGGTGAGGCAGACCTGGGAGGTTTTGGGCAGACACCAGAGCCAGCTCCCCAGTCTCAGCCCCAGGGCAGCTCCAAGGCAGGAAAAAGTGCCCCAAAATTAGGAAAACCTGCTGGTTTTCTGTCCCCAAAGGAAAACCTGTTGGTTTTCTTTCCCCAAAGGAAAACCTGTTGGTTTTCTTTGCTTTTACAGAGATGGGGCAACTTCGTTTCCTCACAACAGAAGCACCATTTTGTTGGTTTTCTTTTATAAAACAACTAAAAAATGTTTTAAAAATTTTTATTCCATTATCAGTCTCAATAAATAATAAAACAGAAAAGATATAAAACTCAACAGCATTTCATAAAAAATCAACTTCTTTCCTAGTTACAATACCTTATAAATGTTTTTCAACTCATTAACTTTTATCACACAATACTACTTACTTCTAACACTAATCACTTCTATTTTTTCCCACATAATCTTATTACAATACATCTTTCACAATTCTAATTCTCTACAATATCTAGCCCTTTTACAAAACTATATTTTAAAATTTATTTCTAATTCAATTTCTCTCTAAACAATATCATCTCTATTCTATAACCTTCTTAAGTCAACACACTTTATCTCAGCCTTTATATACAAAAATATACAATACATAAATATATATAATATATATAAATTGCATATAATATATAAATATATAAAAATGAATTGATATATGATATGATATGATATGATTTATATGATATGATATGAGTGATAGAATATACATTTTTGTAACTATAATAATTGATAATCATAAATGTAAGAATATATAATATTTTATCTATCTATAATATATTCAAATATATAATTATATAAATTATATATTATGTATTTTACATATAATATATAAATTATAATATTTTATAATAATATGTGTATATTTTATATAAAATAAAACTGCAAAATCTTGTGCCACCCCCTCAGTGCCACCCCATGCTCTGTGCTCAGCTTCCCGTGAACATTTCTGCAGCTCACTGAGGCTGGGAAGGAAATGGATCCTGCTTCACTCTGAAATGGGCAATGATTTGCCAGGGATTTATAAAAGGTTTTCTGTGAAATCTGCCCAAATGGGCTTTCTGTGGAGAGAAAGAGGAAGGCTCTGAGAGCAGAAATGTGGTCCTGTCCTAATGGGATCATTTATTAGTAGGGGCAATCAAATTAAAACCAGAGAAAAGACAAAATAACATTCCCTGGCAGCTCAGGAACGCTGCTGCCATTGTGGGGCCACAAAGCTGTTCGGGCAGGGATTTCTCCCACCCCAGCATCCCTTTGATTCCTGCAGAGCAATTCCTGGGCAGAGCTGAGTCCTGGGATCCTCCTGACAGAGCCTGGCACTCCTGAGTGCTCTGCAAGCATTTCTGCCAGCCCACCTGCTCCTGCTCTCCCTGGATGAGGCCTGGGACGGTGCCAGGGTGCTGATGGCACTGTGGGCCTCACAGCCAGGTTTGCTGCTCGTGTTCTCACTCCGTGCCCTGCAGGGGAGTTGATTTTCTCACAGTCTGAGAGAGCTTCGCATCCAGCTGAGTTCAGGAGCAGAAAAAACCAGGCTGTCACCTCCTCCACTGTGGATATCCCTGGTTTGGTGACAACTGAGGACCTCGAGTGCCTCTCTGCTTTCTTCTTTCCCAGCCCTGGAAGCCGTGAGGGATTGCAGGTGTGAGAAAAGACTGCTCACTTTTAAAATTTCAGAGCTTTATGAAACCTTAACAAAATTACAACAAAGGACTGAATAAGGGAAAAGTTTTCAGCACTGGGAGCCCCCATGACTACCAGCCACATGCTCATCCTCAAAATGGATGCTCCCCATTTTACACCTCCAGCCCTTCCCAGAGTCTTGTCAGTCCACTCCTTCCTCACTGTCCAGGGGTGCAGATCCCTTTCTTACACCTTGATTTGAGGCCAGGTGTTGCCATAGGAACAAACCAACCCTCCCAAATGCCCTGAGTGCCCAGGCCATGCTGTGATAACAGGGGAGGACACATTGCAGTAACAGAACTCTATATCTGCAGAACTTCTATCAACACACAAGTGATGTTCACCCCTTAATTGTGAGAGCCACCATCTCATTACTCATCCCTAACACAGGCACAGCCTGGATCCTGCAGCCAGCACTGCCCCCAAGGCTGCCCTGCTCATCCCAGTGCCACTGAGACTGGAAAAGAGCTCCAGGACCATCAAAGCCAGCATGTGCCTGTGCCCACCTTGTCACCATCCCTGAGTGCCATGTCCTGTCCTTCTTTGGACACCTCCAGGGAGGGGGCTGCAAACCTCCCTGGGCAGCCAATGTGCTGGGAGCCATCCCAGGGGAATTAAATGTCCCCAAAATGTCCCCAGCCTGGAGTGGGGTCAGAGGGGACACAGGGGAAGCTGCTGAAGGGGTGGCATAGGGAAATGGCACTCTGGGGAAGGCCAGGCTGCTGTGTCCCCAACACTGGCAGGACCCTGCAGAGCTTGGGATGGTGCCTGTCCTCAGACTGAGGTCCCTGTCCTCAAACTGGGAATCTCTGGAGGCTGCCCCATGTCCTGTTTGGGTTTTCTGCTGCCTGAACTGGGGACAGGCTGCAGGACACAGCTCGAAGGACACTGCATGAACTTCACTGAGCTGCAACCACAGGAAAGTGTCCTGCTGCCCTTGTGTCCTGCTGTCCCTGTCCCCTGCCAGCTGCCTTGAGATGGCTCTTATCAGCTGATAAGGTGCTGTCACAGGGTCCTGGTGACAGACAAGCCCTGCTGTGCCATTATCCATCAATCCCTGCCTGCCTGGCTCGCCCTGGCACACAGGAATGGAGCAGGGCTGCAGGGACACGAGGTTTGCCCTTTGTGGGGCAGCGAGCTGTGACCTGGAGCAGCCTCCTCCTCCTGGGGAACTTCCAGGTTCAGTGTCAGGGGTCTGCCGGGATGCCTTAATGAGCCAGCCGCAAAGGTAATTAATTGTTAATGACCAGGGAGGCTGAGCAAAGGCGCTGCAGGTCGCTGGGCGGCTGGAATTCCCTCACTTCCCCCGAGGTATTTCACAGGAGCCCAGCTGTGCCTCGGGGCCCTCTGGGGCTCAGCTCTGTCCTGAGTGACTCCCAGGAGTTCTGGGGAAGGAGCAGCAACCTTCGGGAAGGGCAACAGGCAGAGGGATGCTGCAGCTGGGGAAAGCCATGGTGTGAGAAATGCTGCTCACTTCCAAAAATGTAAAAGGTTTATTAAACCTTATCAAAAACACAACAGAAGACTGAATAGAGAAAATATTACAGCAGCAAGAGCAGAGGATTTCCCCACCATGTGCTCACCCACACAATGGAGGTTTCACCTTTTAACCCTTTAGCCCCCCTAAAGTTCTGTCCATCGACTCCTCCTTCCCTGCCCAGGGGTGGAGATCCCTTCCTGACACCTTGAGTGGGGCTCAGGTGCTGCCACAGGAACGAGTGACCCTCCCGAATGTCCCAAACCCAGGGCACCCTGATAACAACACAAGGGGGTAAAACACAACTATAAATCTATAAAACTTCTCCACATACACACAGGATATTTGCCTTTTAACTGTGAGAGTCAGCCATGGCACTGCTCATCTGTCACACATGGCACCACTTCCCATCCTGCATCCTCCTGCACAAACTCCCCAGCTGTGCTTGGGGACAGTTTGGTGGAGTTTTCATCTCCTGGCTTCCAGCAGAGTCTCCAGGGATGCTGACCCTGTCCTGGAGTGGCTGGATCAGGGCAGGATGCTCCTGTGGCTGAGGGGGCCATGTGAGGGGCAGCTGAGGGTGCTTGGGGACAGACGGCAGAGCTTCTGGGACTGCAGCTCCTCCTGAGGGACAGAGCAGGGACAGCTCTGAGCTCTGCTCTGGGACAGGGACAGCACCCAGGAATGGCTGGAGCTGGGCCAGGGCAGGGCCAGGCTGGATTTTGGGAGAAGTTTCTCCCCCCCAGAGGGTGCTGGCACTGCCCAGGCTGCCCAGGGAATGGGCACAGCCCTGAGGGTGCCAAAGCTCCAGGAGCCTTTGGACAGCACTGCCAGGGATTGTTGGGGTGTCTGGGCAGGGCCAGGGGTTGGATTGATGATCCCTGGGGGTCCCTTCCAATCAGGATATTCTGAGATTCTCTGATTCCATGACCCTGCTGTCCCAGGAGCTCCCCACCACCCCTGGGTGCTGTGCTGCTTCCCTGGGCACCCTCAACTGTTCCATCTCCTGCATCCACTCCAAACATTGCCTTGCACTTGTGCCTCTTGCCCTGGGCTTTCTGCCTCTGCTCTTGGGACACAGCAGGAATTTCTGACTGGGCTTGAAAGGTTTTCTGCTCTCTGCTGAGCCTCACCCACCTGTCCAGAGAGCTGGGTCCCAGAGTAGAGCTGATCTAGGTCATGCTTACCAGAGGAAGCCTGGGGTTCATCTCCAGAGAAAAGGAATTTTGGGACTCAAAAATGCCCCTGGCAGAGGTGACACCCACATGTCACCTCTCCTCCTGGCACTGGGGGCATTGTCCAGTCTGCTCCCAGCATGGTGAGAGTTGTCCTGGCAAGGCTCAGGTCATGGCAAATGGCAGGAGAGGGGACAGAGCTGTGGGCAGCTGGAGGAAACGTCCCTGGGCACAGAGCTGGGACCCACAGCCAGGACTGAAGCTGAGTAGGGGCACAACCAGAGCTCAGCCTGGCAGAGACTGCACAGAGCTGGTGTCCTCTCCCAAGGACACTGGCACAGGGTGCCCAGAGCAGCTGTGGCTGCCCCTGGATCCCTAGCAGTGCCCAAGGCCAGGCTGGACAGGGCTTGGAGCAGCCTGGGACAGTGGGAGGTGTCCCTGCCATGCAGGGGTGGCACTGGGTGGAATTTAAGGTCCTTTATAACCCAAACCACCCTGGAATTCCTTGACCCTTTTCCTGCAGCCAGGATCAAGCCAGAGGAAGGTTTGATTTATTTTGTTGCGCCACCCTGCAAGGAGCCCCTGAAGGGTGGGCTGTGCCAGGGGGGCCCAGCCCGGTGAGGGGATGCCTGGGGAGGCACCCAAAGCCTGCAGGTCCCTGCAGGGATTGCAGGGAAGGGCTCCAGGCTGGCTGTGAGCAGCCCAGGGCAGGAGCACACACTGGGAGAAGGCACAGGGAAGGTTTTGTTTGTGCCAGACCCTGCAACTTCTGGGTCCCTCTGCTCACAGCTTGGCACCTCCCTCCTGATGTGCAGCTGAAATGAGGCTTCAGAGTTCAGAATTCCCTTGGGCATGGATTTGTTCCCATGCCAGGGTGCAGTGGAGCAGCTGGAGGGGTGGGTGACCCTTCCAGGAGTCTCTGGAGCAGATGGCAGAGCTGTGCCAGGAGAGCTGATGGACACGGGAGTGTCCTAGGGTGATGTTATGATGCTTGTATCCCCATTTGTGTGTTCTGTTTATGCTGGATATCATGTTCTGTGCCTTCAAGACTGGCTCTGAAGATTGAATGTTTTGTTTTGTGTTTTGTTTTGTTTTGTTTTGTTATCAGCTGCTCCCCCATGGCCGGCAGGACACACAGATGGGGCAGTACATGGTGCTGCTTTTGCTTTTTGCTCTTGCTCCTTCTTTTGCTCTTGTTTTTGCTTCTGCTCATTAGTTAGTTTAGCTAAGCAGTCCAAATTTTCCCAGGACTGTTTTTCCTTTCCCTTTTTTGGAACCACTCAAACCTGCTCCGGACTGGGACCTGGGAACACCGAGAGTTTGCACCTTGTGGCTGCAGCAGCTGCCCCAGCACCGGAGGGACTGAGAACAGAGCAACCACCCCCAAGAGAGACTTTCTGAAGTTGTCATCTTTTTCAGAGCGGTGACAGAGTGGTGTCATCTGGTATTGTTCATTTTGTGTGCTGGGGGGTGTTTTGCCTGTTAAATAAACAGGTTCTTTCCACTTCTCTCTGAGGAATCCTTCCTGAACCAGTTGGGGGAAGGGGCCATGTGGGTGTGCTTTCTGGAGGGGCCCCTTTGGAGGTTTTCTCCCAAATTTGCCCTAAACCAGGACAAGGAGTTTTCCTGGAGCTCTGTGATCACACCTCCCACTTTCCAGCCAAACCCCACAGCTGTGCATCCCTCTCTGTGCTTGGAAGATTTGGGACAAGCAGCTTTGTCCAGAGGGGCCACTGCTGGTTTTTCCTTGATCACTTGAGTCTAGGGCAGCGCTGCTTTTCCTGAGGAAGATCTCCTGTCCTGCTGCCCTTAAAAAATCCCTCATCCACCACCTGGATGTGGAGAATCTTTCCTTGGCCCTGTGTGGTGCAAGAGGAATCCTGTGGGATGTGGGAGCTTCCCACAGGAATCCAGCCTTGCCTGGCTGGGGGAGCTGTGGATGGTGCTTTGCACTCTGGAACTGCCATTTCCTTCACCCCACAGCGAAAGCAGAAATGACCAATCCTCCCCCCCTCCGTTCCTGATGCGGGAAAAGCCTCTCCGATATTAATAAGAATCTAATTTTCCATTTATTGTTCCATGAATTAATTACATCGCGAGTAGAGTTACCTTTTACACAGCCATTAAACTTCAGGAAGGCCTCTTTATACCACTCCATGGATAATTTAATTAGCATACTAATGTCTTATTAGCTATAAACCCAAAGCTGGTTTAGAATCACTTAAATCCAAACTCCAAAGCTTTCAGCCACCCCCCAACCCCTCAGTCTGGATGTGGGCAGAGCACAGCATCAGGCACAGATCCTGGCAAGAGTTTTCCAGGTGTTTTGCCCAGCTGGCACTGGTGGGATGCAGCACAGCCTGCCCAGCATCCACAGGGTGAGATGCCAGAGAAGAGCCCCCAGCTCCACTCCTAATTCTCATTTCATTCCCTTTTAGCTCTCTTTGGAATTTGCATTAATTGGGCGAGGCTGGAAGAGCCGTGATAATCCATTAGGGATGGACAATTAAAGCCACCCAGGGGATGTGGGAGCTGGGCAGGAGCAGCTGCGGGGCTTTGAGGGGTCTCATCTCCATCCTGGGGTGCAGCTTGGTGTCACCTCCTCCGTGGGACACCCCAGAGCTCTGGGTGGGGTGCATTCACCCAAGGCAAGCAGGGACAGAGGGCATTTGTCCCTTTGGGGGGTGGTGTCCCCTCTGTCCCTCACACCAGGAGCTTTGGGGTTAAACCACTGCAGCTCCTGTGTTGTTCCAGCTCTGAGATTCCTGCACAGAGCTGGGATCCTGTCACTGCCTTTTCCACAATCCCAGACATCCCACTCACACTGGGATCAGGCCTGGCCCCCTCTGAACCCTTGAAATGTCTCAGTTTCTGTGTGAAACCCTGTTCAAACTGACCCCTTGTGTGATCCAGCTCCTGAGTGGAACTTTTCCTTCCCTTTGCCCACATCTTCTGAGCTAATAAATAGCTTAATTTGGAGGTTGGAAAATTGACTCAGAGGCAAAGTTTAACTAAATTGAAGAGCAAGACTTCTGCTCGAGTGTAATAATCTGAAAATAATTGATTAATTTGCATGATCCTTCGTAATTGCTTCAATTTACACCCAAGAGGCCACTGTCATCAATAGATGAATAAGACATAATTTTTTAAGTCCCAATAATGCAAGGAATGGAATTTTGGAGATTCGCTCGTTGCACAGCCCCGGCTCAGCCCGCTCCCAGCACACCGTGGGATGAATTGGGCTGGAATTGGATTCACTCATTAAAGATGTAATTACATTCATTATCCTTGGCAAAGAGGAGGCTCCAGCCCTGCCATGGTGACGCCAGCCTTGGGGCGGAGAGATTCCAGCGGGACAAGGATGGCAGCAAAATCCAAAATAAAGATGAAATCCCCAAATTTGGCCTGGATGCTCTTTGAGGTTGACAGGGCAAAGCACATCCTGCAAGGTGCTCAGCCCCCAGCTCAGCTTTCATTGCAATTAATGAGATTCCAGCAGGAATCAGTTCCAAAGGGGCTCGACCTGGTGTGGGAGGGAGCAGAGCAGGGCAGGGATGAAGGCAGGCAAGGACCAGAGCTCAGGAAGGTGTTTGGGCCACACAATGGCCCTTCAAAAACTGCAAACCCAGCCTTCACAAGGTCAAGGAACAGAAAATACAGCATGAAAGAGGGGAAACAGGAAGCCAGCAAGGAATAGCAAGGAATGGAAACAAACAATGGATGATTCAAGTCTGGCAGGAACAGGAAAGGCTGCAAAGGAGCCAGGCAGGTCTGCTGGCTCCCTGGGAGTTAAAAGGGAACAATTAAGGAAGATGAGGACACAGCTGAGAAGTGAAATGATTTCATTTCGTAAGTTCTCACCTCAGGGGATGTTGGGAAAAGTCTGCTCCTGACTTGCTCCTTGCTGGTAATAAAGGTGAGTTGCTATAAAGGATTAAGGGATCAAATGAAGAGGTGCTGGTGAAAATAGGGAATTTAAAGAATATTGAGTGCCTGGGCCTGCATGGGACATTCAGGGCTTGAGGAAACCTAATAATGCAGGGCTGAGCTGCTGGATGAGCTGCAAGTGTTCATCCAGGTGGGAAAGCTGGAGTGGGATCAGCAGCAATCCCTGTGCCTGTGCACAGGGACACTGGAAATCCAGGAAGTGCTGCCTGGAAAGCCTTGGGAAGTACCAGATGTGGGAACTGGGGTCAGAGTTG
Source organism: Melospiza melodia melodia (assembly GCF_035770615.1). Lineage (NCBI taxonomy): Eukaryota > Metazoa > Chordata > Aves > Passeriformes > Passerellidae > Melospiza > Melospiza melodia. The sequence continues at coordinate 4,036,733 of NC_086207.1, forward strand.
TAGGAGGGTGAAGCTCCTGCTGGCTGTGATTCACCCTTGGGATGCTGAGGGAACACGAGGGATCCATCTCACCTTGGATTGCTCCTTTTATCCCATTTCATAGAACCCCAGGATGGTTTGGGTGGAAAGGACCTTAAATCCCATCCAGTGCCACCCCTGCCATGGCAGAGACACCTTCCACTGTCCCAGGCTGCTCCACCTGGCCTTGGACACTTCCATCCATCCATCCACAGCTTCTCTGGGCACTCTGAGGCCTCCCCATCCTCACAGGGAAGAATTCCTTCCCAATATCCCATCTAAAATCCTCCTCCTTCACCCTAAATCCCTTCCTCTTTGTCCTGTCCCTCCAGGCCCTTGTGACAACCCTTTGCAGGGCTTCAGGATGATGGAGACCAGGGGGCAGCAGCCCAGGAGCTGCCCTGGTTCTGCACCTCCTGCCTGGTACTCCTGTGGAAACCTCCCCAGAGGAGACAGCAGAGCAGCTAAAGTGGAAAGAGAGAAAAGGTATTGAGGCAGAAAAAAGGTTCAGATTGGAGGCAGTGTGTGATCAACCCTCTGTGCTCCTCTCTTATGGTGCAGAACACGGAATTATTCCATTCCCCTCGAGGCTGCTCCCTAAAAACCAGCTTGTTGTGCCTCCAAAGATAATTTTTTCCACCCTGACCCTAAGAAAAGCAGGATGGGCTTGGGTCAGGGAGTTCCTGGATTATCCCACAGCTGTAAGATCTTCCCCCAGAGGAAGCCCAGCTGGGGAGATACCCCTGGTTCCAAGTGATTTCCTGCCCTGGACACATCTTTCCAGCTTGGGACCCTTACCCACAGCACTGAGCCTGGAGTTGAGACCTTTGAGAAGCTCCAAGGAAGCTTCTTTGGTGATCATAGCCCTTATTTCAGAGGTCCTGCACAACTTTTGTTGCCAGGAGAGTTTTCTGCCTCCCAGGGATCCCTCAGCTGCAGCCCAGCTCTGCTTTAGACAATGATTTCCAGGACAAACCTTGGTATAAAATCCCAGCCCCAAAATAAAGGGTATTTTCCAAGCCCTGGGCATCCCCTGCTGTCCTTTGCACTGGGTTTCATGTGGAGTTTTCCAGTTTGGAACTGCAGGCACAGGGCTTGGGACACCCTGCCAGTGATTTGTGGGCTGAAAATGCCACCAGGGCACGAAGAGGGCTGGAGCACTTGGGTGACTTTTAAAAATCCCTGTTCAGCTCTGGTGGTATTTAGAGGAGAGATAAATTTGGCTCCTGTTGTGCTGGCCGAGGCAGGGAAGGGAGATGGCTTGGGAGTCATAAAGTCTGTGTCCTGCAAAGACCTTGGAGCTGCTGCTGATCCCACACCTGAGAAGCAAACAGGCTGCCTGATCTTCCTGCCTCTGCTTCCTTCAGGATTTCTGCCCATGAGGCCTCAAAAGGCTAAAATTCATTTGGAAAAATGAATGCATTTGTGGTTCTGCACAGGGTCAGTGGGAGAAAAATCCAATTTTTGGGAAAAATCAACTAGGATGGTCTGCTGTGCACCACTCAACCCTTTGGGTTATTTTTAGGGGAGAAATGGGCACTTCACAGCTGAGTTGTTCTGTCTTGGGCTTCGATTTCAAAATTGGAATCTCAGAATTTAGGATGAATCCCAGAGTTTGGTTTGGAAAGGGATCTGAGGGGTTGTTTTGTTCCACCCTCTGACATGGCAGGGACACTTTCCACCATCCCAAGCTGCTCCAAGCTCTGTCCAGCCTGGCCTTGGACACTGCCAGGGATCCACAGCTGCTCTGGGCACCCTGAATTCCCTCCCAGCCAAGAATTCCTTCCTATGATCTGTCAGACATTGCAGTGCCCCTGGGTAGTTTTCCCCATTCCTGGATTTTCCTTGCTAAATACAGAGTTTATAATATTTCTATCCTAGTGCTTAACTGGGGCCCATAAATACTGGATGGAAAGCACTTCCAGAATCCCTGGGATGCTGGGAAAAGCCTCAGAAAAGATGTTCCAGCAGCCAGGAACATCTGCAAGCTGACAGCCTGTGAGTTTATCTGGGCAGAGCTGCATCCATGTAGTGATTCCAATTTAATTTCCATGTTTTCCTGCGAAGAAGAAAAACATCCTGTGTTTCCTGGGTGACTGGAGGAGGTCTGGCTGTGCCAGGCAGCTCTGATCTCCCCCTGCAAGATCTCCTTGGTGGCAGACAGGGAGCAGCAGGCTGGCTAGGCAGGGAAAGGTCTGGGGAAAGGATGTTTTGTAGGGATGTGGGGTTTCATCACATTCTGCTCACCTTTGATAGAAATCACACAATTGAGGCTGGAGGTTCCACCCAGCTCCAAACAAGTGCCATCCCCAAATCCCTCCCCACTCCCAGACAGCCCCAAATCTCTGCCCTGCCCTCCTGGAGCAGTCCCAGCTCTGTTCTAGGGGTGCTGCAGGAGAAGGGCGGGATGGAGCTGGATGCAAGGACAAGGAGCAGGTGGAGTGAACAGCGATGCAGAGGGAGAGGCTGTGAAATTCCAGCACTCCCTGAGGAGCTCCAAAGCCTCCTGTCAGTCCTGACATCCAGCCTGTGCCTGCCTCCAGAAATTCCACGTGGATTGCCAAAGTTTTCACCCTCCCAGGAGCCTTCCAGCTTCCAGCTGTCCCCTCCACAGCAGGGAGCTGCTTCCCTTCAGAGCCGAGTGAAGAGTGGAAGGCAGGAGAGAGGAGAGAAAAAATCATGAATATTAATTTGAATTCGAGTGAATTTCAATTAGGCCGCGTTCGGGCTCCACAAATATTTGAGCAGCGCTATTGCAAACGGGGGGAAAGCAAATCTGTAACTTTAACACACAAATATTCACAAAAGATCAATCCTGAGCCCCCTGTTCGCTGTTCATGCCAGCTTCACTCCAACCCCACTCCTGCTTCCAGGCCCAGCTTGGGGGGAGGAGGCAGCAAATGGAACAAATATTCCCATTTTATGGATGCTGGGGGTGTGGGTGTTGAATGGTGAGCTGGGAATGCTGGGGCAGGTGAGATGCCCTGGTGTCCTGCCAGGGCAAGGGCACAGGATGGGAATGGGATGGATCCAACAGGGATGGAGCCCATGGCAGCAGGAAACAACTCCCAGGAATGCTGGGTCATGGGGAACCAGGAATGCCCAGTGCATCCCAGCAGGGAGAACCCCAGGTCACTGATTTCAGCTCATGGAGCACTGGGATCATCCCAGGATCAGGAGTGGTTTGGGTTGGAAGGGAAATTAAAGCTCATCCCATTCAGCAGGGAGACCTTTCAATGTCCCAGGCTGCTCCAGCCTGGCCTTTGGCACTGCCAGGGATCCAGGGGCACCCACAGCTGCTCTGCTGTTGAAGATTTCAATGCAAGATGTTTTCCCTTACCATCCCTATGGCAGATTACCTTTGTCAAGTGGGCAGTTTGCCTTATCTCTCTCTTTGAGTGACCACATTCACACCTCCCTCGGGAGGGGACATTGCTGATAATAGACTATTGAATGTCACTGCATGGCTGATAAGAGCTATAACATCCCATTGGGAGATGTGAGCCCAGAGGGAGGAGCCAAGCATTGCTACATGGATATAATCCAGAGGTTTTGGGACACCAGCACAGCTTCTCCACGGGATTCCCCAGAGGAACAGCAGCTGCCTCTCCTTCCACTGGATCTCCAGAGGAAGAATCCATCCTTCTCTACAGGATCCCTGCTCCAGCAGAACCACCCCTGACACTGCAGGAGGGCTGAGCCACATTTCCAATGGGACTGACACCAACACCCTGACCCACAGGGTGTCAGGTTGGGTTCTGACTCTGCCAGTGTTGTTCTAGTGTACTGCATTGTTTATTTTACCTTTTTTTTTTCTTCCCCATTAAAGAATTGTTATTTCCTGCTCTCATATTTTTGCCTGAGACCCCTTTAATTTAAAATTTATAGCGATTTGGAGGGGTGGGGAGGGTTCATATTCACCATTTCAGGGGAGGCTCCTGCTTGCCTTAGCAGACTCCTGTCTTTCCAAACCAAGACATCTAGGCACCCTGTGCCAGGGCCTGCCCACCCTCACAGGGAACAATTCCTCATTCCCAATATCCCATCCATCCCTGCCCCTGGCAGTGGGAGCCATTCCCTGTGTCCTGTCCCTCCATTCCTTGTCAATTGTCTCTCTCCAGGTTTCCTGGGGCTCCTTCAGGCCCTGCAAGGCCACCCTGAGCTCCCCCCAAAGCTTCTCCTCTCCAGGTGAACAATCCCAATTCCCTCAGCTTTTCCTTGCAGAATACAGGCAGGTCCAGGTGATTCTTCTCTCCAGTTCCACACTTCTCTGGCTGCAGGCTCCATGGCAAATATGCAGGCAGGGGAAGGTTGGTGTCACCTTGTGAGGAGCAGGGTTTGGGCGGGACCCAGGGATGGGGAAATCCTGCCCTGAGTAATGCGAGCATTCCCTCAATAATGGGAATTATCTTGGGAACCTCATCCCTGTCACAGGTGGGCTGGGAGGCCTCCCACTACACAGGGGCTGGAATTTGGGAGGATTTCAGAAGAAAGAGGGTCTTGTGCTACTCCTTGGGGGTGGAGAAGTGGGGACAGGGAAAAGCCATCCAAGACCTGATCTGTGCTGCACTGTGGGCTGTCCCAGCCCGTCAGAATGTGAGCAAACCATGAATCCTATAAATCTGCCCTACAGGGCTTCTCTGGCTCCCAGATGTTCCCCCTGCCCAGGGCCTGTGGCAGCTGGATTTACCTGCCAGGTGGGAAATCCTTTCCTGGGGGATCTGGCCCTACCAACAGAGAGGGCAGCACATTTCCCCTGACTTTAGAGGTCTCTGCTGTGCCCCGCTCAACCCTTCAGGTTATTTTTAGGGGACAAACGGGTTCACAGCTGGGTTCTTTTGTGCTGGGTTTGATATTTCAAACGCATCAGGTGGGTCACACCCAACACTCAATCGCTGGAAAAAGAGACCAGAGGAGCAGCTTGAGCACAAACAACTGGAATGGAAAAACTCCCCCTCAGAAATCCCCCTGTGTGTCCTTCACCTCCCTCTTTTCCCTGGGAATAAGTGCTTTTTCTGTCTCCTGGTCAAGCCTTTGGGACAAGGGACATTCAGAGCAGAGGCAGCTGCTCCCGCGGATTCCCATTGTGAGGCCGCAGAACTGATGGATTGTTCCCTTCCTTGAGAACCTGAGGTTGTTTCTGCCTTTTCACGGCAGAAAGGAATAATAACAACAGCAAATAAAGAGGGGAGAATGGTGAGAAATTAAATCTATACAACAAATGATTAATAGGGCATTTCCTGAGGCAAACAATCACCCTGCTGGGCTCTGGGGGGGTTTGGGGACTGCTGATGCCTTTGCTGAGCCCTTAAATAAACTAAAGAATGGGGATAGGGGGAGACTCCATGAAGAGACGACCATTAAAGCCCGGCCTAACAGAGCCAAGACTAAAAGGGGCTGTGAAAAACTGCGGCATTTCAGGCAAAGGGCTTCACACTTCCAAATGTTGTCCTGCTCCTGCGATTTTCCACCTCAAAATGAATCCCTGCATCCTCCTCCCTCTTGTCCTCTCCTTCCCCAGCAGTTCTCGGGGTGGATTCTGTCATTCCTGACTGATGCTGCCCGAGGAATTCATTTCCATCCCCCCCAGCAGAGTCCCCACAAAACTCCACGCAGTAAAGTCAAAGGAATTAAATCCGAAGCTGCCTGTGGAAGGATAATGAATGTGAAAGACGTGGTCTCTGGTAAAACCCTCCTCTTTCAAATGCAGAGGTTGGGGCAGCGCTATCTCCGAGGGGAAGTACACAAAAAGCTGCAATCAAAATGACCTCTCCAAAACATAAAGAGGACTTAATAGGATTGCTCTGAATTCCAAAGGGGCACTGCAGTCGGCACGAGTGGGCCTTGCAGTGGGGCATTTATAATCTGCAATTCCATTAAGCAATTTTAATATAGTCTTTGAGGGTGGAAAGTGGTCGTTAATAAAAGTTTAAATTAAAGCCTGCTCGCTGTCGGATTAGATCATTAAAATTGCAGGGTCCTGGCAGCTGGCGGGCCCAGCAGCACAGACAGAGCTAAACCCACATTGTCAGGAGCAGGGAAGAATTCCAAAGCAAACAGGGAGAAAAGGAATAAAACAATTTGATATGTGTGAGTTATGATTCGATATCATGCCTAATGAAGAGAAAAATGTAATCATATTTCATCAGTGCTCAGGGTAATTAGTGAGTGTGAGCAGCAGGGATGGGACACGGAGGGAGAATTTCCTCATGGACAACGGGGCCCGAGCAGCTCCTAAACTGGTGAAGATCCTCCCCACGGGGCAGGGAAAGGGGGGAATTTCCTCTTCAAATCCATGGGTGGGAATGGGCTGAAAATTCCCAGAGCCTTCCATGAGTTTTCTTGGCAGAAAAGCAGCTTGGATTTCCAGAAAAGGTTATTTCTGGGATTCTGGGCTGCAGCAGGAGAAACACACTGCCCCTGGAAACATCTTCTCAAAAGATTGAGGGATCCCCCTGGAAGGAGGTCCTGGAAACCAGGATGGATAGCTGAACATGCACCACTGGAGGCTGTGCAGCAAATATTTCAGAGGACAAATATATAGGATATTTATATTTAAAGGAAACCTGTCATGTATTTATAGATATTTATAGGAAACCTGTTGCTTCGCCCTAAATTTTGCATCTCATGCAAGGCTAAAGAGAACTGGGCTTGTTCTGCTGGGTCTGATCCTGAAAAAAAAAACAAATATATTTTCCCCCAAAGATGGCACAGGGTGCCCAGAGCAGCTGTGGCTGCCCCTGGATCCTGGAAATGTCCAAGGCCAGGTTGGACATTGGGGCTTGGAGCAACCTGGGATGGTGGAAGGTGTCCCAGGGGTGGGATGGGATTTAGGGTCTTTTCCAACCCAAACCAACCCAACCCAGGAAGAAGAAGGAAGGAAAGAAGTGGTGGAAGGATTCCAGGAAGGATTCCAGGAAGGAAGGAAGGGTTCCAGGAAGGATTCAGGAAGGATTCCAGCATTCCAGCATTCCAGGAAGGAAGGCAATGACTCCCATGAAGTCATTCAGGTGTGTCATGGGAATTTGCCCTTGAGGGGGACACTGGGATTTCCACCTGTTGGGACAGGGAGTGGACAAAGAGCTCAGGACAGGGATGTTTGGAGGGATGGAGCCACATCTGTGTGAGCTGTGCAGCTTCAGAGAAGCAGCTTTGCACCTCCATTGTCAGCCTGAAGAAAAGAAAAATAAATAATGATTAAATGAAACGAGTCCCATGAAGTGATTTTGATGTGCCATGGGAGGCACAGGGGTTTGCAGCAGCTGGGACAGGGAGGGGACAGAGCCCAGGGTGGGGACAGGCAGTGATGTTCAGAGGGCTGGAGCTCCAGGGATCCAAGGAAAGCCCGCTCAGGTTCACAGCAGCAGCAGCAGCAGCACATCCATGCCTTGAACAGCTCCCAGCCCTTCCCAGGAATTGCTTGTGAACACATTTGCCTGCCCATGAATTATTCATGGCCCTAAATGATTGGGCAGATGATTTGTGCAGCACTCCCCGGCCCCGGGGAGGGTTTTGCTTGTACAAAGAGCCGTGCTGGAGGTGTCCGACTGGGGCACACGCAGCTCTACATGAACACTTGTGACATTTTCCCTTCCTCCCAGCTTTTAAGTAAACAAAGTGTGGCTGCCTGAAAGTCTTCCCGGTGTCAGCGTGAATCTGGGCCCGGATGGAGAATGAATCCTGCTCTTTAGTGCGTGGAAAAACATCCTTTTGATGTGGAGCCTCGCTGGTGAGCGTTGCCATCACACAAAATCTTCTTTCTTCTCCGAGCAGGCTCCTCGAGGCGATGGGAGGTTTAGGTATTTCCCTCTGATGGATCATCCCCAGTTGTGTCTCCCCGGAAAATAAAAACGAAGAAGAAAGGCAGTGATTTAACAGCGTGTCCTGGAGAGCGAGGCAGAGGGGAAATAAGCGGTACCTCGGCATCCAGAAGGAAAGGGACCCTTTGGAATTCAGCAGGATTGGCAGCAGGACGCCCCAGAGATGGGGCAGCAGAGGTGGCCTCTCATCGTGCATCCTCCCAGGGCTCTGCTGTTCATTCTTTCATCTCCTCCTCCGAGTTTTGGTCTCCTGTAGTTGATTTTAATAATTTGGTCTTTTGTTTGAATAATTCTGGTCTTTAGATGAAAAACCCAAATATTAATTTTTGCCTCTTTGCCTCCCTCAAAGGAGAACAGCGAAGGTTTCCTGGGCTGTGCTCCTCAGCCTCTCTCACCTGGGATCAGGCTGGGAGTGGCAGCATTTTGGGGGAGGATCTGCTTTGCTGTGGGGGGGAAATGCAGAGGAGCCTTTGAGCTGCATCCCTGGGCCTGAAGATGCCTCATTTTAGGCAGTGACCAGAAAGTGGATTTGTTACATGGTTTGGGTTGAAAAGGACCTTAAATCTCATCCCATCCCACCCCTGCCATGGCAGGGACACCTCCCACTGTCCCAATGTCCAGCCTGGCCTTGGGCACTGCCAGGGATCCAGGGGCAGCCACAGCTGCTCTGGGCACCCTGTGCCAGGGCCTGCCCACCCTCACAGGGAACAATTCCTCATTCCCAATCTCCCATCCATCCCTGCCCCTGGCAGTGGGAGCCATTCCCTGTGTCCTGTCCCTCCATCCCTTGTCCCCAGTCCCTCTCCAGCTCCCCTGGAGCCCCTTCAGGCCCTGGAAGGTGTTAAAGGTTCAGCTTCACCATTCTCAGTCTGTGTCCCTCTGCTTTGAATCCTTATCACAATACCAGAAAGGGGAAATCACCAATACCCAGTTTCTGTCCCCAAAACACCAGGACAGACCTCCATGGCCCATCCAATCTGGAAAACCTCAGGCTGTTCAAATTTTTACCATCCGTGTGTCATCCTGTTCCTGTTTTTGTCTTTTTCTCCTGTGTCCTTTATGAGATGCAGGATCAGCCACACACCCAGGACTCAAAATACAGATGGCCCATGGATGTCCCTGCTGGCTCTGGGGACAATTCCTGCCTTTTTCTCTCTGTCCCAAGTGGGCCCAAACATCATCCTGGCTTTGTGACCAGGTGTCTTGGTTTGAACAGCCAGGTGTCTGCTAAGGAAGGCAGGAGCCCCCCTGAAATGGAAATTGTAAATCCCTCCCTCCAAATTATTATAATTTTGAAATTAAGGGGCTCTCAGGCAAAGATATGGGAATAGCAATAACAGTTCTTTACTAGGAACATTAAAAATACAAATGCAATAGTACAAACAGAAAACAAACAACTGCCAGAGTCAGACCATGCCCTGCCCCCTGTGTGTCAGGGAGGTGTCCCAGCCCCATCCCAGGGGGGCTCAGCCCTCCTGCAGTGCCAGCTGTGGCTCTGCTGCAGCAGGGATCCTGCACAAGGGGGGAGTTTTCCTCTGCAGCTCCAGGGCTGCTGCAGATGGGCCTGGGCTCCCTCTGGCCATGCAGGGCAGCAGAAAGCTGCTCCTCTGGGAATGCAGGGGGCAAAGGCTGCTGGGCTGTGCCAGGCTCAGATTGGATCCAGGCAGGAATGCTTGGCTCCTCCCCTGGGCGGAGCATCTCCCCATGGGATGCTGGGATTGGCTCAGCCCTGCAGGGACACTCAGTGGCCATGGACAGCAGAGATCTCCTGGAGGGAGGGTTGGCTGTGGGAGAGAGAAAGGAAAAACTGCCCCATGGACAGCAGAGAACTGCCCCAGCTCTGACAGGTGGGATTAGAATACACAGCCCAGCTAAATCTTCCAACCTGAGACAGCAGACCCACACTGGAGCAGCATTCCCAGGACACCTTACCAGGGCTCTGTGAACTCTGGGATGAGCACTGGCAGCTCATTCTGAGTTAATCATTGTTTAAGCTCCATTCCCACTCCGGATTTTTTCCCCTTCCCTGCCATAACCTACCATGTATTTACACTGAATTTCACCTCCTGTTTTATTGTCAGGAACTCATTCTCAGCAGATCCTCCAGAGCTTTTCACTGTCACTGTTGGATTTCATGATCCTGAATAATTTTGTCGCATAGGCAAACACTGTCACTTCATCATTCCCCACTTTTCCGGATCATTGATGAGTGTTCCACACTGCAGATTCCAGGACAGGCCTCCAAGGATCCCCGTGGCTGGTGTGGAGCACAAATCAGTTATCCTTCCCTCAGTGTCATGGTTTTGACTGCTCTTAAATCCGTGGAGGGGCTTCCTCTTGTGTTCCCTAAAATCTCAGCGTCTCTAAGTGCCTTTTGTGAAGAATTTTATGGAATTTTTGGAAAATTCAGTTTAACTACAGCAAATTCTTGCCTGGACCAGTGTTGCTACCTCCAATGAAATGTCATGGATGTGATTTCCCCTGGAAAAGCTTTGCTGATCCTTCCCAGTACATCCACATCTCTCTGAGCTCCTGTTAATTCCAGAGTTTGTCACACTTCCTTTGGATTTGCCTGGCATGGAAAGCACATTCCCTGTCTCCAGCCCCTTCTGCCCTTTTTAAAGAGAACTGATCTCATATTTTCTGCCTCCCATCACCAGGAAAAGACCATATGGGATGGTGGTGGGATCTGCAGTGCTGGGGAAATTGTGAAATGGTGGAATAGTTTGGGTTGGAAAGGACCTTAAATCTCATCCAATTCCACCCCAGCCATGGCAGGGTCACCTTCCACTGTCCCAGGCTGCTCCCAGCCCCATCCATCCTGGCCTTGGGCACTGCCAGGGATCCAGGGGCAGCCCCAGCTGCTCTGGGCACCCTGTGCCAGGGCCTGCCCACCCTCACAGGGAGGAATTTCATCCCAAAATCCAACCCAAACCTACTCAAGGAGCTGCCATTATTTCAGTGCCTTATTCCAGCCTGGTTTCCCATGAGCCTGGCATATGGAACACTGTTTTTTCTTGCCACTGCTCTACTTTGTTGCATCCTTTGTGAGATTTCTTCCCCCACCCGAGCTCCTCAGCCATGGGAGGAGAGCTTTGCCAGCAGCAGGTTCTTCCCAGGATCAGAGGCAGGAGAACAGGATCAGAGGCAGGAGAACAGGATCAGAGCCTGCTGGGAGCTTGCAGTGCCTGGCATTGTCTGGTTGGGAGTTCGGGGTCACTGCAAGCAGCTCCTGGATGGATTTGTCCCCACCAGAACAGCCCTGCTCTGTTCCGTGCAGGAACACGTGGAAATTCCACATCTAAGCAGGTGGAATTCTCCATCATGACAAAGTGGGATTTTGTCCAGGTTTTTCCTCTGGATTCCACAGTTTGGGATCTGCTAGGAGCTCTGGACATTGCTTTTATTGCAGGGAAAGACCTGCCTGCCTTTAGCATGGCTGGGCTGTGTGGAGCTGACTTGGACTCTCCAGCACTGGTTGGATTTAAGTCATTAATAAATCAGCAGGAGCAGCCCTGGTGGGGGAATGATCATTGCCAGCGTGTGTCCAAGGATTCTGATTGCTGGGTTCCAGCTCCCAGCTGTCCCAGGAGGCTGAGAGATGCCACATTCCCCCTGTCCTCACAGATGCTGGGGACATTGAGCTGGCAGGACCAGCCTGGCTCCAGATGAACATCCAGAGCTGCGAGTTATTCCAGCTCCTGAGGCAGCCTTGGAATTTAAAAGAGGTGCCACAGCTCCTCCTCGGAACCAAGCAGATAAAAAAATCAATGCATTTGAAAGAGAAATGAAAAATAAGGTCTGCTAGAGCCAATATTGCTCCTGCCAGGGCTGAGCCTTGAAGGAAAGCATCTTCCCTGGGAGGGGGATTGAAGGCCTGGAACACAGAGCTGCAGAGGTGGCCCGGGGGCGAGCACATCCCTCCTGCTGCCTTGTGAGAGTGACTCGGAGCAGAACACACCAGACCTGGCGTGGGATCCTCAATCCCACGGCAGCCCCAGAGGTTCCAAAGGCTTTGGGATGCTGGGGAGGGGTGGGTGTGCAGCAGCTCAGGTGTCCTGCTGCCTCTGCTCCTCCTTGGAAGCCCAACTCCGGGAGTTTTTCCATTGATTTCAGTGCAAACAAGATCAATTGTCTCTTTGGGCTCCTGTGTGGGAATGAGATTATGTTGAATATTAATTTGCCTTGCGATGGGCCCTGACTGTAATTTTCTATCAGCAAAGGAGAATTCATGTATTTCCATAAATTCAGATACTTCCATCTATTCATTCCACATATTCATAGACATTATCTCCATTCCCAGCTCTAGTTCAAACAAAAGTTAGTTCCTTTTACAAATAAATTATTTTCCACTGTTGATGATATTTCTAATTTTTGTAGGCAAATTTATCCATTTGAACAAAGGAGACAAAAAGTATCTTTGATGTAGCAAAGCCTTTCTGAGAGCCGTGCGTAAATTAAAGGAGAAAAGATAGTCTGGAAAATTTAAGGAACGGATGGGAATCATTCCAAGTTACCTTGTACTTAATTGAAGTTCTCAGAAATGTTCTTTTCTTGTTTTCTATATTGGAGCTGTTCCTTGAAGTGTGGCTGAATGCCTCTTCAAGCTGGCATTTAATCTTTGACTGCATATATTTATTTTTCCCTTGTAGAAATGGAAGGGCCCTTTCTGGAATTTCTCCTTTTTGGTATCTCCTCACCTTGGGCTTTATTTTTGGGGAATGCTGCAGGGAGATAGGGCAGCACTGGATGGTTCAGGGTGGGATTTTCCCAAATTTCTGCTGCAGATTTTTGGGAGAGTCTCAAGCCAGTCTGCCTGGCTCCACTGCTCTTAAATCATTCCACTTGGAGCATTTCCTTGGATGTCTTCCCCACAACAGGACAATTTGGGGTGACTCTGAATGTTTTAAGGTGCTCAAATGCTGCCCGGAGATTTCATCAGCAGGGCTGGAGGAGCTCCAGAGCTGGCATGAGACACCAGACCTGAGCTGGGGGCACCAGGAATTCCTTCATTCCCTGAAATCCATTTGGGGAGGCTCAGGCTGGCAGGGGCTCAGCTGTGTCACCTCGTGCCCCAGCAGGGCCATCCCCGAGCTCAGGGCACAGCAGGGTGTGCTCACAGCTCTGCAATGGCCCCAGGCAGGGACACTGCACAGCCCCTGCACCATCTGCTCAGGGCTGGCACTGCCAGGGCAGCAGTTCTGCCTCCTGGGCAGGGGCAGCTCCTGGGCTCAGGCCCTGCCCGTGGCTCTGGGGCCATGGCTGGGCCTGGAGCAGAGCCTGGGGTGCCCTGGGCCTGCACACAGGGACACACTGGGGACACAGGGACAGACTGGGACAGACTGGGACAGACTGGGGACACAGGGACACACTGGGACACAGGGACACACTGGGACAGACTGGGGACACAGGGACACACTGGGGACACAGGGACAGACTGGGACACACTGGGGACACAGGGACTCACTGGGACACAGGGACACACTGGGACACAGGGACAGACTGGGACACAGGGACAGACTGGGGACACAGGGACACACTGGGACAGACTGGGGACACAGGGACAGACTGGGACACTGGGACAGACTGGGACACACTGGGGACACAGGGACAGACTGGGGACACAGGGACAGACTGGGACACAGGGACACACTGGGACACACTGGGGACACAGGGACAGACTGGGGACACAGGGACAGACTGGGGACACAGGGACACACTGGGACACACTGGGACACAGGGACAGACTGGGACACAGGGACACACTGGGGGACACAAGGACAGACTGGGACACAGGGACAGACTGGGGACACAGGGACACACTGGGACAGACTGGGGACACAGGGACACACTGGGGACACAGGGACAGACTGGGGACACAGGGACACACAGGGACACAGGGACAGACTGGGGACAGGCTGGGGACACAGGGACAGACTGGGACACAGGGACACACTGGGACACAGGGACAGACTGGGGACACAGGGACACACAGGGACACAGGGACAGACTGGGGACACAGGGACAGACTGGGACACAGGGACAGACTGGGACACAGGGACACACTGGGGGACACAGGGACAGACTGGGGACACAGGGACAGACTGGGGACACAGGGACACACTGGGACAGACTGGGGACACAGGGACAGACTGGGGACACAGGGACACACTGGGGACACAGGGACAGACTGGGACACAGGGACAGACTGGGGACACAGGGACAGAGTGGGGACACAGGGACAGACTGGGGACACAGGGACAGACTGGGACACAGGGACACACTGGGACAGACTGGGACAGAGTGGGGACACACGGACAGACTGGGGGACACAGGGACAGACTGGGACACAGGGACACACTGGGGACACAGGGACAGACTGGGACACAGGGACACACTGGGGGACACAGGGACAGACTGGGGACACAGGGACACACTGGGACACAGGAACAGACTGGGGACACAGGGACAGACTGGGACACACGGACAGACTGGGACACACGGACACACAGGGACAGACTGGGGACAGGCTGGGGACACGGGAACACACTGGGGACACAGGGACAGACTGGGGGACACAGGGACACACTGGGGACACAGAGACAGACTGGAGACACAGGGACAGACTGGGACAGACTGGGGGACACAGGGACACCCAGACAGGGACACCCAGGCACCCCCAGGGCTGAGGCCCCTCTCTCTCCTTGGGCTCCTCTCCAGGCTGAGCAGCCCCAGCTCCCTCAGCCTTTCCTGGGCACGGAGCTGCTCCAGGCCCTTGCTCAGCTCCAGGAGCTCCTGGCCCTGCTGTGCTGAGGATCCAGAGCTGGACACAGCAGCCAGAGGTGCCCCCAGGGCTGGGCACAGGGGCAGGGTGAGCCCAGAGGTGTCCCCAGGGCTGGGCACAGGGGCAGGGTGAGCCCTGTCCTGCTGGGAATGCTCTTTCCAATGCTGGAATCACTAAGATTGGCAAAGCCCTCCAAGATCTCCAAGTGCACCCTGTCACACCACACACATCCATTGTGCTATTCCCACCTCTACTCATTTTTTGGCCAACATTTCCCAGGATTGTGACCCTCCCCTGGCCTGGGCAGCCCATTCCAAAGCTTAACCACTCATGCAGTGAAGAAATATTTCCTGATATCCACCCTGAGCCTCCCCCCGGTGTTCCAGCATCCAGTGGATCTGTGCAATCATTGTTGGAATAAACACTTTGGAGCAGGGGTGTGCCAGAGCTTTGTGGAGCCAACCTTTCCTTCTGCCTGTAGTAAATTAATCACAGTGGTAGAAGTAATAAAAAGAATGGGAATGTTGTCCTGGGTGGGAGATTAAAATCCAGGAGAGCCGCAGGTCCCGGAGGAATCTTTAAAAGCCCCATAATTGAGTCACAACAGAGCCCTGCAGTGAGAGAGAGAGGCTGCAGAAAAGCTCCAGACAGGGGGACTTCAGTGCTGGCACTGGAGGAGCCGAGGATGACAAAACTGCCACTCCAAATGGAATAGCAGGAGGTGACTTGGAATTTCTTAAGGCTTGTAGGAAAAGAATAACGAGCAGAGGAGCTATTGGTGCAGCCAGGGGTGAGCAGGACCAAAATAAAAGGAATATTTTGTGAAAGCAGCTCAAAGAAAACCACTGCAATAGAGCAGGGAGGGGGGTGAAAGCACTGTCAGCTCCAAGTTCTTGGGATGCTTCATTCCAAGTGGGAAAAATGGTGTGACTGGAAAAAAAAAACCCAAATATTTTAAAACCCAAATCGTTCTTCATAAACAGTGCAGAAATGAATGTGTGAAAAATTAAATTTGTTTAAAGAAGAGGTGTGAGGAGCAGGGAGGAGAATTAGCAGTGATTTATTGCCATGCTGGCAATTCCCTGGGGAAAGAGACGTGCACTGGCGGAGAATAAAACCCTGGGAAAAGTCAAGGGTGGGAATTAAAATGGAGCTGGAGAAAGAAACATGATTTTAGTAACTCCCAGAAGTTTGGATGACCTGAGCCACTGAAAAATAATGGCCAGGGAGAAAAACTCTCAATCTCCCCCCAGCTAAGAGATAATGGAGCAAGAAGGAATAAACAATGAAATTTAGAAGGAAAAAAATCACCGTGGAGTGACTGGCTTGGAAAATAACAATTAAAAGAGATGATTTCATCCAAATTTGCCTCAGACTCCTCCCCAGCAATGCTGTTATTGACAGGCAGCACTCCTGAGCTCAGGAGAACTTGCTGCAGTGGGGCAGGTGTTGGATCCATCAGTTTTTGTGGGATCAGAGCACTCGTGGGGCGTGGGAATGTGGGATGTGAGCACAGAGCCACGGCCTCGGTTTGTGCTGGGCTGGGGAGAGGAGATCTGCCTTGTGGAAATGCCCTCAGAGATGCTCAAAAAACAGAGGGGAAAATTGAAAACCATCTGTGTGCATCTAAATAGGATAAACAGGGAAAAGGGGATTGTTTGGGATGGCAGCGGGAGACGGAGTTTGGGATGGCAGCGGGAGATGGAATTGGCGCTGCCGGGACAAGAAACGTTAAAAATCCTGCGTGGCAGCAGGGAAAGGTAAATTTGGGAGAGTATCCAAAGCTTCCCCGGCAGCTGGGCTGGGCTGCATGGGCTGCACAGCCTGGAGACACGGCAAATTCCCTTAACCAAATCATTAGGAAGCATCGAGCGGGATTCATTAGGAAACACAGAGTGGGATCCACTCTCTTATTCTCGCGCAGCGAACGAGCGGCTGTGAGAACCTAATTAGTTATTTCAATCAGCCTCCCCAGAGCCGGGCACGTCTGGATCTGCCTCGCTGCCTCTGCAAGAGGTTTGTTCCCTGCTCTGGGCTGGGATGGGGAGCAGGAGCTGTGGGGGCTGCAGGGGCAGCGGTGCCACCAAACCCCGGGGCAAAGAGTCAGGAGGAGACGGGGAAAAGCGGAGGTGACAGCGGTGGCGTGAAAAGGAGGGCAGGGGAGAGCTTTCTGCAGGGAAAAAGGAGACCTGGCTGCAGATCCCTGTGCTTTTCCACATGAACAGCCCCTGCCAGAGCCCTCTCCAGGCTCTGCATCCCACGCAGGTGGTGCCGCTCCTGCTCCATCACCCCAGGGCTCGCACTGCTCAAGTGCTCTTATTGCCAACTCTGTGCATGCAGAAAGCATGGAAAAGCATGGAAAAGAATGGAAAAGCATAGAAAATCCCAGCCTGGCCACACTCAGGGTTCACTGAGCTGCTCTGGTTTGTGTTATGGGGTCAGACTTGTCCCCAAACCAGCCCAGGAGTCTCCCAGCAGAGAGCAGGGACACCCCAGGAACAGCTGGATGGCCACAGCTCCAACCCTGCCACGGATTTCCCTTTGTACTGAAGGAACGTTGCACTTTCCAAGTCATATTTCAGTCCTTTGAGATGGTGGGTTTGGAGCTTTGGGGATGGTGGGTTTGGAGCTCTGTAAATGGTGAGTTTGGAGCTCTGGGATGGGTTTGGTGCTCTGGAATAGGTTTGGAGTTCTGGGATGGTGGTTTGGGGACTGGGAACGGTGGGTTTGGAGGTCTGGGATGGCTTTGGAGCCCTGGGGACAGTGCCTTTGCCACTCATGGGACAGTCCCAACATCCTGTGCCCTCCAGTGTTTCCATCATGGATTCTGTCTCCCATCCCAAAAGGGCCACACGACCCAGACACTTTTCCTACAACTGAGCCCAGTATTGCAAGACAAGGAAGAAAAAGAAATCCTGTCACAAGCAGCAACTTTTTTGAGACTTCCAGGATTTTCCCAGCTTTCTGCTCCGTATAAAGGATTTGTGAGCAGTGCTGGGGAGCTCCAGTCGTGTCCTGGCCATTCCATCCCACGTGCATGGGCTGGAAAGGGGAATGTGGCCGCTGGGAAGGATTTCATGGATAGCTATGTCCCAGCACATTCAGGGGTTTGTAGGGTTGGAGACAAACCCTCATTTAGCCCATCCTACCAGTCTGGAGCTGACTGGGGTCACTGGGAGCACAGTCAGGGTGTTTTAGGGCTGGTCTAAACCCTCCTTAGCCCATCCAGCCAGTGTGGGGCTGACTGGGATCGCTGGGAACAGAATCAGGGTGTTTGTTTTAGGAGTTGGTAGACCCTCCTTAGCCCATCCCACCAGTTTGGAGCTGGCTGGGGTCACTGGGATCACTGGGAGCACTGTTTTAGGAGTTGGTACAGACCCTCCTTAGCCCTCCCACCAGTCTGGGGCTGACTGGGGTCACTGGGAGCACAGTCAGGATGTTTTAGTGCTGGTCTAAACCCTTCTTTATCTCATCCCAGCAGTCTGGATTTAACTGGGACCACTCTGAGCACAGTCAGGGTATTTTAGGAGTTGGTACAAACCCTCCTTAGCCCATCCCACCAGTGTGGGGCTGCCTGGGAGCCTGGGGTCACTGAGTCTGGGGTCACTGGGAGCAGCCGGGCACGCTGGGGAGCGCTGGGGGCTGCAGCCACGCTCCGTGGATGGGTTTCTTTTCTTAAATTATGCTTTAATTTCCTCTCCTTCTGGTCCCAGCGCCTGTGTTTTAATGAGCTCTCTCCCCCAGCATATCAAACATGGCTGATCCCTGGTGCTCCCTGTTTGCAATTCCCAGTGGCTCCCAAGCAAGAATTGTGCTGTTTAATTTTGCCAGACTTCCAGTTTACTCTGAAGCCTGAAAAAAAACCCACACAGGCGCAAGGCCCATATTTCTCCCGGCCTATTGATAGAGCGTGATAGGTATTAAATTCTATAATTCTTGCAGTGGCCTTTAAGCAGCCTGGGTGTTAATATTTAATGATGAAGGATGCTGGTAATCAGCCCCGTATCCCAAGTGTCTGGATGCTTTATGATCTTGCCTTTGGGAGCCTAATTGTGAACCCAGCCTGCCAGAGCTTCCCACCCCAACTTAATAAACTTTGCTGTTGCTGCCCAGCACATCATCTGTCTCCAGGCAGGATCCAGCTGCAGGAGGAGGGATGGGAATGGGGAAGGTGATGAGGGAGAGGCTGGGATGGCACAGCCTGCTCAGGGCTGGGATCTGGCACAGCTTTGGGCACAGGGCAGGGGGCACCACCAACAAAACAACAAAAACAACAAAACCAGCAAAAACAACAAAACCAGCAAAAACAACAAAAACAAAACCAACAAAAACAACAAAGTGGCCATGTCCTCCTCAAAGCAGGCCTGGGGGCTGCATCCACCACCCCTGCCTGTCCCAGCTTCCTTCAGCCTCTGGTGTCCCCACATCCCACCCCATGCCTGTCCCTACTGGGGGACGCTTCCTCCACCCTCGGGTGTCCCTCCCGCCTCTCAGGAGCCTGAGCTCCTGCACCATCAGCCTGGATAAAGCCAGGCACATCTTTGTGGACTCCCAGCTCCAGGTTTCCAGCCTATCCCGAGGTTTGCACTGCCAGGTAGTGCTGCCTGTGATGCTTCACTGGGCTGGAATGGCCCGAGGCAAAGGCAGGAAGGGGAGCTGCTGTTGGTTGTTAATAGCACTCAGCACTTACACGGGCACAGCCACTGGAATTCAACTCCGTGTACGAACATGATCCCCTTAACTGCTGCCCTGGGAGCTGGAGCTGCCAGCCCAGCCAGCTGGGGGGAAACTGAGGCACACACAGCTCCCTGGGAATGTCACCTGTGTGCCACGGCCACTGCCACCACCCCGGGGGTCACACTGCCGCTCACACAGCCCTGGTGCCACCACTGGGCTGGTCCTTAGCCCTGCTGGTATCCCCAGGGCACCCCTGGCACCTGCTGGTGCCTCTCTCCACCCCACAGCGAGCTGCTGCAATGATTTCACCCGGAGATATTTTATTCCCATTTAAGAGATGCAATAATTTTCCCTTATTTTGCTTTATCTTTGCCTGCCCAGGGTCTCTGTGTGTATAATGAGATGAGTAAGGAACCTTGCAGGCTGATTTTGTTATATGGCCCTGCCAGAGCCTGGGAGCAAATCTTCCCTCCCGAGCACGACCCTGAGGAAAGCCTGGCAGCATGAGAAGTGTGGGCTTGGAGCAGGGAAATTCAGAATTCATCCCTGTGAGGGGCTCAGAGCTGCAGCTGCAGCCACCCTCGGCCAGAGGAGCTTCTCCAGGGGCAGGGGCAGGGAGGGAGAGCGCCTCCAGCTCACCTAGGTCACCCAGGAGATCCCATTCCCCTTCTCCCAGTGTTGTTTAGGCTCACACTGAGTTCCCTCTCTCACAGGAATGGCTTCTCTTGGTGCCACAAAATCCAGGGAAGCCCTGTGCCTTCCCTGGGAGCAGAATGGCCCCGCTGAGCTTCTGCTCTTCAGGCACCAGGGACACACAGAGCTGGGCTGGGAGCACTGGGAGGAGCCAGCAGGAGGAGAGGGACTGCACGCCATGGAAATGTGCACGTATCCATGGAATCTGCACATCCATAGGGATCACACAACAATGGGAACTGCACATCCGTGGCAATCTCACATCCATGGAATCTGCACATCCATGGGAACTACGCAGCCGTGGAAAACTGCACAGATCCCTAAAAAACTGCACACAGCCATGGAAAACTGCACAGCCACGGAAAACTGCACATATCCATGGAAAACTGCATAGATCCCCAAAAAACTGCACACAGCCATGGAAAACTGCACAGCCACGGAAAACTGCACATATCCATGGAAAACTGCATAGATCCCAAAAAAAACTGCACACAGCCATGGAAAACTGCACATATCCATGGAAAACTGCACATATCCATGGAAATCTGCACAGATCTATGGAAATCTGCACAGATCCATAGGAACCACACATCCATGGGAACCACACATCCATGGGAACTGCACATCCATGGCAATCTCACATCCATGGAATCTGCACATCCGTGGGAACTACGCAGCCATGGAAAACTGCACAGATCCCTAAAAAACTGCACACAGCCATGGAAAACTGCACAGCCACGGAAAACTGCACATATCCATGGAAAACTGCATAGATCCCAAAAAACTGCACACAGCCATGGAAAACTGCACATTCATGAAGTCTGCACACATCCATGGAAAACTGCACACAGCCAGCCATGGAAAACCGCATAGATCCCTAAAAAACTGCAGACATCCATAGAAATCTGCACACATCCATGGGAACTGCACACATCCATGGGAACTGCACATCCATGGGAACTGCACACATCCATGGAAAACTGCACATCCATGGGAACTGCACATCCATGGAAAACTGCACATCCATGGGAACTGCACATCCATGGGAGCTGCACATCCATGGACTCTGCACACATCATGGAATCTGCACAAATGCATGGGAAATGCACACATCCACGGGAACCACACATCCATGGAAATCTGTACTCATGCATGGAAACTGCACATCCATGGGAACTGCTCACAGCCATGGACTCTGCACACATCCATGGAAATCTGCACAGATCTATGGAAATCTGCACAGATCTATGGAAATCTGCACAGATCCATGGGAACCACACATCCATGGACACTGCACACATCCATGGGAACCACACATCCATGGGAACTGCATAGATCCGTAAAAAATTGCACACATCCGTGGAGAACTGCATATCCACGGAATCTACACAGATCCATGGGATCTGCAGACATCCATGGACTCTGCACAAATGCATGGGAAATGCACACATCCACGGGAACCACAAATCCATGGAAATCTGTACTCTTGCATGGAAACTGCACATCCATGGGAACTGCACACATCCATGGGAACTGCTCACAGCCATGGAAAACTGCACACAGCCATGGAAAACTGCACACAGCCATGGACTCTGCACACATCCATGGAAATCTGCACAGAACTATGGAAATCTGCACAGATCCATGGGAACCACACATCCATGGGAACCACACATCCATGGGAACCACACATCCATGGACACTGCACACAGCCATGGAAACTGCATAGATCCGTAAAAAATTGCACATATCCATGGAGAACTGCACATCCATGGAATCTACGCAGATCCATGGGATCTGCAGACATCCATGGACTCTGCACAAATGCATGGGAAATGCACACATCCACGGGAACCACACATCCATGGCAATCTGTACTCTTGCATGGAAACTGCACATCCATGGGAACTGCACACATCCATGGGAACTGCTCACAGCCATGGAAAACTGCACACAGCCATGGAAAACTGCACACAGCCATGGACTCTGCACACATCCATGGAAATCTGCACAGATCTATGGAAATCTGCACAGATCCATGGGAACCACACATCCATGGACACTGCACACAGCCATGGCAACTGCATAGATCCGTAAAAAATTGCACACATCCGTGGAGAACTGCACATCCATGGAATCTACACAGATCCATGGGATCTGCAGACATCCATGGACTCTGCACAAATGCATGGGAAATGCACACATCCATGGAAGACTGCACATCCATGGGAACTGCACACATCCATGGGAACTGCTCACAGCCACGGAAACTGCACATCCATGGGAACTGCACACATCCATGGGAACTGCACCCCAGGCTGCCCTAGGGCCCGGGGATTGTTGGATGATGGCAGCAGCTTTTTATTGTCTGCTCTAGAGAGGCACCAGCGCTCCTGGGCTCACCCTTTTTGGACAGAGAAGTCAACTCCATGCTGAAATGGTGGTCAGGGGCTCCTTAATCCCTTCTCCACTGCCCTGATGAGATGGGCTGAGCTTCCCAGAGCAAGGGCTTGGAGCATTTGGCATCTTGGCCCATCCCAGGGCTCTTTCCTGCAGGTTTGGTGAGGCAGGCAGGGAAAGGCCATTGGGTGACGCTCATTCCCTGCAGTGCCCTCACTGAGCTCCCAGTCCCACCTCCTTTGAGCACCTGCAGGGCCACAAGAATCATTTCCAAGTGCTGGAAAGGCACCAAATTGCTGCCCAGGCATCCAGGTTTGCCCAGAAGGGTGGCAGAAATGCGGTGTGACAGGCAGCTCCAGCAGGGTGAGTCGGTGGCGGTGAGCTGGCAGCTCCCACCTCCATCCCAGCGGGATGAGGAATGGGGAGCAGGTGATGGGCTGGGAGAGCACCAAGCTGGAGGCTGAGGGAAGCAGATAAGGACTCCAGGTGCTGCTGTGCAGGGAGAGCTCCCTGCCAGCCTCTGAGCTGGCCTGGCTGGTGTCCATGAGGCTGGCATGTGGCACAGCCTAGTGTCACTTTCTCTCTGCAGAGACAGAGCTCTCCTGTCCCTGAGGACACCTGGAGCCTCCCCTCAGTGCTCGGTGCCCTGGGTGGGCTCCGTAATCCAGCAGGTTCCAGCACAGCTGGTGCCAGGCCCCCCATCCTGTGGGCACCTTGCTGTCACCCAGCCCTTGGCATCTTCTGGGCAACAGAACTGGGAAGGGCTGGAGCCCCAAGAGAGGCTGAGGGAGCTGGGCAGGGGCTCAGCCTGGAGCAAAGGAGGCTCAGGGGGCCCTTGTGGCTCTGCACAGCTCCTGACAGGAGGGCACAGCCGGGGGGTCGGGCTGTGCTCCAGGGAACAGGGACAGGAGCAGAGGGAACGGCCTCAGGCTGGGCCAGGGCAGGCCCAGGGTGGGCACAGCAGGAATTTCCCCATGGAAAGGGGGCTCGGGGATTGGCAGGGGCTGCCCAGGGGGGTTTGGAGTGCCCATCCAAGGAAGGCCTGAAGGTGGCACTGAGTGCTCTGGGCTGGGGACAAGGAAGGGATTGGGCACAGCTTGGATTCCATGGTCTGGGAGAGCTTTTCCAATCTCAGTGATCCTGGGATTTTCTCTTCCCATGGCATCACACATCTAACACACCTTTCCTCTCCTTGTGCCCACCAGCCCTTGTTCTCAGCTCTGTCACCCAGCACTGACCATCCCAACACCCTTCTCTGCACCCAGCATTTCCCCAACAAGTCCCATATGAAAAAAAACCCAAACCAACCCTGGCAGGGATCAAACATCACCGTGGATCATTGACTTCTCCCTGCTCTTCCTGCCCAGGCAAGGTCTGATTTCCAGTGCGGAGCAGGAAGGTGCAGTGTAAACAATGTAATGAGTTTAGTGCCAGTGAGAATAGCCCCAGCTATTCCATCTCTCTTCCCAAAATGAGCGAATCCTTCTGATCCAATTTACTGCCGTCATTAGCAGGGCTTCCGGCGCTGCTGCCGAGCCTCCCCGCACTGCTCCTTCCCATTTGAGGCTCCCAGGCTTAAATGTTATTGTTTTAATCTTTGCATTGCAGCAACAGTTTGGAATCAGAACCAGCTTTGTCTGGGGGCTTGCCTTGAAATGCTCATTTTCACCTCAAGGGCTGCAGACGCTGCAGTAGAACCATGACAAATTAACTTTCAGCCCCAGCAGCCATTCCAGGGAACCTCCAGGTTTTTGTTACAAGGCTCCTTCCTGTACTTCCTGAGGGCAGCTGAGCTCCTCCAGCTCTTCTGGGCACTGCTGAGGTGACACAGTGACCTTTACCTGGGAGGTTTGGAGTGGCAAAAGATTGAGCAAAGAAAAAAAAAAAAATCAGAAACTTAGGTTATAATTTTTTACCCAGAAATATAAAATTTCTGCCTTAAATTTGGTGTTTGCATTTTTGAATGAGTTTAAAAACTGCAGAGGGTGCACTTGGAGGGACTGGAGAAGCAAGTGGAGTCAGGACAGTCTGGAGTCCATCCTTCAGTCTGTTTTCTGTGGAGGCACAGGATCTGAATATTCCTGAAGGAATATGTCATGAATATCCAGAGAAATCCAGTTTGCACTGTTGGTCTGAATGGTGCCACTGCTTCAAAAGTGCTGGAAAAACTGCTCCTGGAACTGCTGGGGAATCACAAAATTATGGAGTTTAAGAGCCTTCAAGAGGTTTCCAGCTCTGCTTTCTGCTCCAAGCAGAGCCAGGTTCAAACTCAGCTCAGGTTGCTCAGGGCATTGCTGTTGGACTTCAGAGGATGAAATTCTCAAAGGATGAAGGATGAAGATGTTGAAGGGTGAAGGATGAAGATGTTGAAGAGTGAAGGATGAAGATCTCAAAGGATGAAGATCTCAAAAATGAAGGATGAAGGTGTTGAAGGGTGAAGGATGAAGATCTCAAAGGATGAAGATGTTGAAGAATGAAGGATGAAGATGTTGAAGGATGAAGATGTTGAAGGATGAAGGACGAATATCTTGAGGGATTAAGGGTGAAGATCTTGAGGGATGGAGGATGAAGATCTTGAAGGATGATGAGGATCCTGAAGCATCGATGAAGACCTTGAAGGATGAAAGATGATGGTCTTGAAGGATGAAGGATAAAGATATGGAATGATGAAGATCCTAAAGGTGGAAGATGAAGATCCCAAAGGATGAAGATGCCTCCACTTCTTTGGGCCATTGGCCTGGTGCTTGGCCTGCCCTGTGGGGAAGAACCTTCTCCTCATGCTTTATGGCATTGCCCTTGTGTTTGTGCCTGCTGCCTCCTGAACTTTGGTGGGAACTTCCAGAGGAGCCTTTCTCCACCTTCTCCATCACCCCACAAGGTTTCAGTGGCTCTCCAGGGCTGCATTTTATTTCTCCTGCTGCACCAAGAGGTGTTCAGCTACTGCTTTAGCAGCAAAAGTAATTAAAGAAGAGTTTTCCAAGGGAATCATCTCCCATCTTGCCATGCTGGAGAGATCCCAAAATGTGACACCAAATAGACAGGAGGACTTCCAGAAGCACAAATCTTTCCTGGCCATCTTAAAGGAAAGATTTGATTCTCCACTGTTGGGATTTCCCACTTCTGGAGCTGCCCTGGAGGTCCCTGCCTGGCTGCTGGCTGCCCCCAGAACCCCAGGATGCCCAGCCCTGTGTGGGGCTGGTGCTCCTCACCATCCTCTTCCTCCCTCGGGCACAACACCATGCCTGGGTTTAACCTGGAAAAGCTGACTCCCATGGAGCCGTTCATGGAGCCATTCACTCCCATGGAGCTGGTTCTTTTCCAGCCACACTCATCAGCCCTCCTTTGTCTGCCCCTCCTGCCCTGCCCTGGAGCCTCCACCTCCTCCTGGATCATTTTTAAACCCTGCAGCTGTCCCACCGAGCCTGGCAGCAGCTTCCAGGTGCACAGGCTCAGCTCCCTGCCCCAGCAGGACACACATCCACCATCCCAGCTGTCCCAACCCCGCTTCCCATTCCCGGCAGGGCTCTTTGTCCAGGCAGGAGCTGGGGGATTCCTGGCAGGTGGAAGTGCTGATGGTGTGTGAGGTGCTGCTGGGGTGGAGGGAATTCCCTGTCCCTCAGGGCTGGGAGGATCATCCTCAGCAGTTTCCAGGCCAAATCATCAGATCAGTGCCAGGTTTTCCTGAGGAGAGCCAAGAGTATTTATCCATGACCTGAAGGGGAGTGCACCGTCTGGAGAGATAAGAATTAAAGAGGATACAAAGCCCAGCAGGAAGATAAACGTGGCCAGGGCAGCATGAATCACTTGGAGGCTGAATTTGTTCCAGGAGCCTGAATTTTGGGTCAATGCACTGAAGATCCTCACTTCGAGGAACAAAGATATCCACACACTGCTGAACATGGATTAGGGAAGTGTGAGGAAGCAGGTGGGACCTTCTGAACTGGAAGATCCTAAAGAAAAGAACTTCCCAGGTCTGTGGGACCATGCACTGCTTTAAGGAGGGCTCTGGGTGTGCTCAGTGTCCAGCTCCAGGGTCACACTTAATGAAAAATTGGAAAGAATCCAGGAAAGAGGCATAAAAGTCAATGAAATTTTAAAAAGACACCAAGCCAAACACCTCCTTTTCTAATGAAAGGCTTAACGAAAACCACTTTGAATCCTTGCTTGGCACAAGGCTGGGAGTCCCCAGCAGAAGAGAATTTATTTGAGACTTGAGAGCTCTTTAATCTGGCGATCAAAGGTATAACAAGATGTGGTGGCTGGAAGCTGAAATTAGACAAATTCCACCTGCAAAGGAGACACATTCCAGCAGGGAAGAGAATTAGTCATAAACAACCCGTGGAGGAGCTGGGTGATCCCTCCTTGCTGGGAGTTCTCCCTTGAAGTTGGATGAGTTTTGGAAGGAGCTGCCTTAACCAGCTGGGAACTGTGGGGTGGACATGGGCACGAGCTTGGGAAGTCTCTGGCCTTGGGATAAGTAGGACAGAGCTCCTTGGGGATGACTGATCCCTGACCTCCTGCACCTGATCTCCACTTGTTGGAAAAGAAATGAAATTTAGCAAAATATTTTATTATAGTGAGTTGTGTGTGAACTGGTTTGTTAAAAAGCAGTTTTGTAGCCGTTGAAAGTGTGTTGAGTTTTGTGTGTAACCTAGCAGGTAGTCTTAGGGATTTAATAAATAATTAAACTAGTGCAGGAAAGTAAGAATGCTAACCTGTCTGGAGGCAGCATACAATGCTCTTAGAATAAGATAAGCAGAGGATTAATGATCTTGTTTGTGAACCAAGGAATGTATCACAAGGGGTCTGTGTCCAGGCAAGGGGAACGGGAAACTGTTTCTTGGAGACTTCGTTGTGAATCGCATGTATAAGAGGGAAGCACCCATACGTGAATTTGGGGGCTCGGACTCTGGGACGTGAGTCCCCCAGTTCCCCGGGCCCTTAATAAAGCACCCACAAAACTTATCCGAGTTTTGTGTCATCTATCAATCGGGCAACACACTGATCTCCACAGCCTCAGGAACCACTGAGTTACCCTGAGTGTTCACATCCTCCTCCCCTGCAGGGAATGGCTCTGCAATTCTCCAGTTCTCCAGTTCCAGGGATGCTCTGTGTGATCCAGCCAGAGCTGCTGCTTCTCCCTGTTCAGATTTTTTTCTGGGATTTCACTTTCCTGCTTTGGCACTCTTATCCCTCTTATCCCAAGGCAGAGTTACCCCAGTTCCCCAGGGCAATTCCCCCTCTCCAGGGAAGTGCTGGGTCCTGCACGCCCCAGGGGTGTGGGATCCTTGGGATGAGGGCAGGACAGAGCTGAGTGTGACCCCACACAGGGCCTGTCCCTCCTGCAGGGGCTGGAGCACACCCAGGACAGGGGAGGGACAAAGCCAGCCCAGTGTGGGCTCAGAGTGGCACAGAGGTGACACAGCAGGGGTGGCTGCGGGCTCTGCTCACCTTCCTGGCTCCAGTACTGGTTTTGTTTGGATTTGCATGATCCAGCTCAGCAAACAACAGCGAGATGGGACTAAATGAGGGGCAAAAGCACAAACGGATTTAGCTGAAATAACCAGCAGCTCTCAGAGGTGCCACCTGCACTCCTGAAGGGCACAGCCTGCAGCTGGGGGGAGACTGGGTGGTGAAAAGGGGGAAAATGTGGGAGAAAAGCAGAATCACTTCCTTAGGGATGAGATACTCCAGCTCTTCCCAGCTGGGAAGGGTTGTCTGCCCCAGGAACGTGCCCTGGGCTGCTCAGGTGGGGGATGAGGCTGGGCCCAGCTGCAGGGAGGGTGGATCTGGAGAGGGGATGGGGGTGGGAATGTGCAGGGCAGCCTTGGTGGGTCCTTCCCCAGCACCTCCTCATCCTCTCCTGCCTCCCCAGCTCCAGAAGGAACAGTGGGAACTGTGATGGGAACAGAAATTCCTCTCTGAGATGAAGACTGAGCACATCTGTGAGCAGGGAGCAGCTTGGAGAAAGGGTCAGGGACTCAGCACAGGCTGCTGGAATCCCAGGTCACCTTTTTGTAAAGAGATTTTGAGAGTAAATTTGTTTTAATTCAATGCCCTTAAACAAACCCAAACACGGTGTTTCATTGTGTATTTCACAACAATCCCACCTCAAATCCCTTTTTCCAGGCTTTGTGGCAGGAAGAGACCGAATAAAAGGCTGGCTTTGGCCAGGGGGGTGTGTTTGCTTTTATCCTTGGAATAAAGGGCTGCACAAAGCTCTCCCCACCAGCAAAGCCAGGAGCAGGGAGGGACAGAACCCTTGGAATGTGGTCCCTCCTGGGGAAGCAGGGCCAGGCTGCTGCTGAGGTGCCTAATAAGGTGCATGTTTTATAGGGGAGAAGCTTTTAATGGGGTTGAGTGGATCTAAGAGTCTCCACTGTGCCATAAATTCCCTGAGACAAGCTTTTGGTGTCACCTTGCTCCTTGGGATAATGAAGGGGATTTGAATGGCCTGTAATGGAGTCGAGCTAAGCTATGGCAGCAATTCATCCTGGGCTGGGGAAAGTGGAGCCTTTTTTAGATATAGATACAGATGGACTGGAAATGGACTTGCCTCTCACACAGGAGGCTCCTTCATCACCAGTAATATCGGGACAGATCCTGCCTGGCTCTTGGCACAGCCTCTGAGCAGAGCTGGGAGCTGCTTGCAGGCAGGAGCTGGTTCCCAGCACAGCCCCTGGCACAGGGAGAAGGGTGCCAGCTGCTCTAGGTGTGAATGCTGTCAGCAGTGGCATTTCAGGAGTAGAAGTTCCAGCTCTGCTCCCATCTCCCTCCTCAGCAAACTCAGCCTCAGCTCTGCAGCTCCCAGCTGGGGCCAGAGGCAGGAGGGCAGGAAAGGGAAAACTCCAGGGAATGGCAAAGGGCTCAGCCCTCTTTAGGGGGGCAGCATCTGCTCTTTAGCAAGGGGGGTTGGTTTGGAACTAAAGAGGAGAGATTTGGGAAGCTCTTTCACCCCTGCCATGGCAGGGACACCTCCCACTGTCCCAGGCTGCTCCAGCCTGGCCTTGGGCACTGCCAGGGATCCAGGGGCAGCCCCAGCTGCTCTGGGCACCCTGTGCCAGGGCCTGCCCACCCTCACAGGGAACAATTCCATCCCAATATCCCATCTAAACATCTTCTTTTTACTCTAAAACCATTGTCCCTTGCCCTAGCACTGTCTGTCCACATAAAAAGTCACAGGGAGGATTTTTTCCCCCTAATATTCAATCTAAACTCATGCTCTGGCAGTGAAGACATTCCCCCTTGTCCTGGTCCTTGTAAATCATCTCTCTCCATCTTCTTTTGGCTCTTCAGGTCCTGCAAGGGCACCATGAGGTCACGCAAAGCTTTTCTCCTCCAGGTGAACAATCCCAGCCCTCCCAGCCTCTCCCCATGGCAGAGCTGCCCCATTCCCACCATGGGAGGGACTGGAAGCATTTTAGGGCTAAACCCAACCCTGGAGGTGCTGCTGTGCCCTGGACTGAGCACAGACCCTACAGAGAGAGCCCCACACCCTGCAGGGACCCAGAGGTGCTGTCACAGAGGGAAAATCCTTCTGGAGCACTGGGGAAAGCTTTCTCCAGCACAAATCCTTATTTCTGTGCACCAACCCTCCCTGCAGGTGAAGCAGAATTGACCTCCTGGCAGTCTGGGGAGGTGTAAAATGCTTCCCTGCAGTATTTGGGCTGTGCTGGGGGCAGGAGGGGGAAGCTCCCAGCTCTGTTCTGTCACTGCCTGTGGGGTGTCTCAGGTGTCAGCTCTGAGGGATGTAAATGCTGCAGACATCAGGTTATTCACAATTTGGCTCATTCCCTTTTGATCTCATATTTGTGTGTTTTCCAGGGCTCGTGATGTGTTTATTCACCCCACCCCCCTTCATTTCTTTCTTCCTTTCTCCTTCTAACTCTAAACATCCCTTTTAGCTTCTAAAGATAGGGCAATGTTGTGCTAAGGAAACAGTAATTCTGCAATTTGACCTAAAAATGGGCATGTTTGGAGTCAGGCACTTCTTGGAATGCAGCCTGGGAATGAGACGCAACTTCCCAAAGTCCAAATGTGGTCTTAGTGCTGGGCAGAGGGGCAGGTGACCCAGAACAGCAGCCCTGGGGCTGGGCTGGAGCCCAGGAGAGAGCAGGAGGGTGGGCTGGGGGTAGCACGGGCTCCTGATGGCTTTGATGGCTTTCAGGAGTGTCATGGCAACAGTGGGAGCTGGATAATTAACGTTGCACACGGAATTACAGCACAGGCAGAGCTTTAAATACACAAAGTGCCCCAGTGTGGGAGCCTGCTCTCCCAGCTGGGTGGGGATCCTGGTATTTTGGGATCACAGAGCCATGGGAAAGGGCAGGGCACCTCCAGCCATGCTCCAGCTGACCCTGTTCCTGCCAGGAGGTTTGGCTTGGGGACACAGTGCCAAGGGAAGGAGCAGGGGGGGCTGAGCTCCCCAGCAGAGAGGAAAAGTGGGATGGCAAAAACCTCTCTGGGATGTGTCCTGCAGGTGAGAGGAGCAAGCCTGGGAGGCATTTTGGTGCCTTTGGGAAGGGGGAAAGAGGATGGGAATATTGGAAAAGCCCCTCCAAGGAGTGTTCAGGGGTGTCTGGGGAGTTTGAGTCTGTTCTTGCAGATAAATCCCCGAGCAGGGCAGGGTCAGCACTCGGCACTCCTCATCCTGTGCAGGTGAACAATGGCAGCTGTGCCAGCCTTTCCTCCCAGCAGAGCTGCTCCATCCCTGGGATCATCCTGGAGCCTCCTCTGGCCTGGCCCCAGCAGCTCCAGCTCCTGCCTGTGCTGGGGCAGCTCTGCAGGTGGGAAATCACCTGAGCACAGGGACACAGGGACAGAATCCCCCCTGCCCTGCTGCCCACGGCAGGTTCTGGTCCAGTTCTTTCCCACCAATGCCCCAAATCCTTCCCCCAGGGCTGCTCCAGCCTGGATCGATCCCAGCCCTGTCCCTGCTGCTCCCTTGCCCATCCTGCCCCTGGATCCTCCCTCCCTCCCTCCAGCCCATTCCCATCCCTTCCCAAACCGCAGCAGCGATGAGGAAGAGCTTGGATTTCCTCCCCGGGGCACAGGCGGAGTTTTTGAACCGAGCCAGCACACAGAGTCCCCGGTGTGAGGTGTGAACAAACAGCTCGCTGATCATTAACAACAGGCAGGGCTGCGGGAGCTGCTCCCTGGAAGTGTAAGAGCCTGAATGAGAGATGTGGGACTCCAGGGGCTCTTCCAAATGCAGTTTATTGTATCCGAGAGTTACAGCAGTCCAGGGTTGTGGGTGACAGAGCTGTGCCTACAGCTGTCAGCTCCAGCTGCAGGCAGGCCTGGAGACCCTTTGGTTTTGGTTACAGTGCATTATAGACTTTTCTTTGGGTTACAATGCATTATATACTTTTCTTTACTGAGCATCTTAATACATTAGAACCAATCTATACCTTAACTGTTATCTATAGCCTATCAAAACTCCTATAATTACCATATTCATGTTACTGTTCTCCAACCACTAAAAGTTAGTACATTACAGTTTAAGCTAGAAGTTGTTTTTCAGTTTTTGTGCAGTGGAAAATTCTGAGACCTTTTTTCTACTTGCAACATTTGCTGCCTTGTTTGCCTGTGCTAGTTTTCTGCTTGGTAAAAACATCTTGTTTGAGGTGGGTTTATCCTTGCTCTAAGTCATAAAAACCCTTTCTAACTCACACACCCTTTTCCTCCTTGGTTATCCAGTAAGACTGGCTCAGAAATTCTTTTCTTCTATGTCAGAACTCAGCACATCCCTCTGGGTGTCCAGAGTTGCCAGGGGGCTCAGAGACCCTGGCACACAGCCCAGAGCACCTGGGGATTTGATTTTGACCCTTGGAGCAGATTGGCAACTTTGTATGAGGACGTGAAAGTCACACAGGTTTGAATAGTGTAATAACAAAATGATCACAGAGTGAAAATGTAGATTTTAGGATTTTTGGTATGGGGGTTTTTGGGGACAAGATGGAGGAATCTGGGTGTGTCTAATCCTTCTTCTTTCTTCTTCTTGTTCTCCATTTTCTGCAGTGCTGTTGGCACTTTGGGATTGGTTTAGAGTAGAAGTGCACTGTCTAACACAGGTGATAGGTGTTGGGAATTAAGTGTAAATATGTTATACGTAGTTTGTAGTATAAAAGGACAACACAGAGTGCCTGTGGCTGCCCTGCTGAGCAGATCTCGGCTGGGCAGAAAGAAAATTTTACAGATAAGAATTAATAAACAACTTCAAGGCCGAAAAGTGAAGAGCTCTGACTCGTTCTTCAGTTGCACGGGCTGAAACAGAGACATCCTGCACATCTCGGGGCAGCAAATATCAACAGCAACCCGGGACTTCTATATCAAAACTTGCTTCCATTTCTATTCCTCCTTCAGATTGTACATTTAAAAACCTTTCTGCCAAGCACACATATCTGTGAGACTTCCTTGTCGAACTTTCATCCTTCCCAACATGGAATTGCTGTGGGAGCTGCACCGGGACGATGCTGCCGGGCTCGTAATTGCAGCAGCAGTAACGAGGAGCTGGGGAGAGGGGCTGATTACCAGGCAGAGATAATAAACTAATGAGAGGAGGGCCGGAGTGAGGCTGAGGAGGGGCTGAGGAAGCTGCAGGTGTCGCACAGGGAGGAAGCTGGGCCAGGAAATGGCCACGGAGAGCTCAGGGAAGATGAATGGCAAGAACAGAGCACTTAATGCTGATAATAATTGGAGCTTGAGGGTGTGCTTAGTATATGAATAAAGTAATTAACCAATTAAAAATGCACAAGAGACGCATGATGGAAAATGATAACCAACAGGAAAATGATGGATGCCCTGCACGGGAGTTCTCAAGGCTGAGCATTCCCGATGCTGGCACGTGGAGAGGCACCCGGTGCCCTCTGATCACTGCCACCCTGCCACCTGCCAGGGCCACCGGGTGCCCTCTGATCACTGCCACCCTGCCACCTGCCGAGCTGCCCTGGTGACAAATTGCCTGGAATGAATCCCAGCCCTCTTTGCAGGCTCTGGGAATGCCACGGGAATGCCCGAGCATGTGGCAGAGCCCTGAGGGGCAGCTGCTGTCCAGGGACCAGGAGAAGCAACCAGCACCGGCTGACACATGGGGAAGTCCACAGATGAGCCAGGGGGTGAATCTGGTGGTTAATGATTGGGTTTTTCTTTGTTGGGGCCTTTTTTTAAGACCACAGACAGCACCAGCTAGAAAAATGAAGATTTTTCTCATTACTCACTGTCAGTGCCTTATTTTGAGTAATTGTTGCAACAGCAACAATCTGCACCCCCTGAGTTTGTATTTCTGGTTTTATGGTCATAATTTCCTTTCTTTTCCAGATCCAGCCCACTCAGAATTGGTGTGGAGTCAGAGTTTGTCCTGCAGGACCCTCCATTCCTGGAAAAACTGGGAAAGTCTTAGGAAAGCAGGTGAATCTTTGTGGGAAAGACTTAAAAGACTGGATGCCAGACTGCAAAACCACATTTCCCTGTTCCTCTATCCCTGCTGCAGCTCTCGCACCTATGGGCAGGAATTGTTGAGCACTGGATATTTCAGTGCTGATTTCTGAGGGCTCCTCATCTCCTCGATCTGGCTGAGACCTGGAATTGCTGAGGGCTGAGGGCTCTGGAGTCACTCGGAGCTTTGCTCTGAATGCACCAGCGCTACTTAGGAAAGTTTTCCCACAAAAAAACCCCAAAAAAACCCCAACAAAACCGAAACCAAACCGCCAAAAAACAAAAACAAAACAAAAAAAAGCCACCACAACAACACATACCCCTCCCCCGCTCCAAAAAAAAAGAAAAAGAAAAAAGAAACAAAGGAAACCCACAAACAACATGTAAGAAAAACCAAGCAGGGCCCAGGTGCCTGGAGGCCTGGAGCTGGGTATCTCACTCTGATGGATCCATTCAATCTCCATAAAGCCCTTCAGGACACAGAGCCCTGTGCAAATGAGTTCCTGAGGATCCCAGAGTGAGGGGTTTGGGAGAGGAGCGGGTGAGGACATTCCCATTTCTGGGCTGGCTGCAGCCTGGGACAGTAAATAAAGCAGTTGCTGCATGGCAGAAAATGAGGAAAAAACCAAAAATAGGAGCTCATTCAGGAGCTCCACCCCTGCAGGCAGCCGGGCTTTGAGCTGCTTTGGAGCCTGCCTGCTCCTCATGGGCTTTGCTCCTTATTTAGGGTGGGTTTGCATTGATGGCAGCAGCCAAATCCTGCCTGATCCCAGCTGCATCCCTGGCCTGGAATGGGCAGAGCAGGACAAGCCTCATCTCCCTGCAGGGCAGCACTGGGAATGGGGTGAGCTGATGGATGCTTGGCCAGACTGGAGCCACCTTCCATCACTTTGGAGCTCTCAGGATTTATTGTTTCTGTGGAAAAGGGTCAATCTGAGCAGAGGACAGAGGGGCTGTGGGTTCTTGAGCAATGAAATATCTTGGTAAATACAACAAATGTGCATGAAGCTGCTATAATATATCCATGTATCCTTGCGTTAAAAATAGGTCAGAAACGGTTGTAAATAGTTAATAGATCATTAAGCATGTACTGATAGTTTGGTTGTTACATTGTAAAAGGGGTTAAAAGGGCAGTTATAAGAAATAAGGTAGTCAAGGTACCACAACACACCTCAGTAAAGTGCAGCACGAGCCAGCCTGGACAGAACTGTAATGGCCAATCAAGGCCTTAAACCTTCATGTAAATGAAGGATCCAAACAGAAACCAATCCAGAGGGACAAAAACAGGATAAAAAGGGGCATCTGACCCAGGGAAGCTGTGCTGTTCCCCAGGACCATCGGGGCCATCTCTGCTGAGCAGTCCCAGTGTCAGCGCTGCTTCATCCTTGAGGGAATGCTCCTGCTCAGCCCGGGCCCCTGCTTTAGGCCTTGCTTTTGTTATAATAAACACTGAAATCACTTTAGTACCAGGAGCCTGTTCTCATTTTTAACATGTGCTGTCAGTTTGGTTATGATAAAAGGAGTTAAAAGCATAGTTATAAGAAATTACACCTCAGTAAAGTGCAACACCCCCCAAGTGAAATAAGCCAGCCTGGACAGAACTGTCATGGGCCAATCAAGACCTTAAACCTTCATGCAAATGAAGGATCCCAAACAGAAACCAATCCAAAGAGACAAAAAACAGGATAAAAAGGGGTATCTGTCCCAGGGAAGCTGTGCTGTTCCCCTGGATCATTGGGGCCATCCCTGCTGAGCAGCCCCAGCATCAGCACTGCTCCATCCTTGACGGGAATGCTCCTGCTTGGCCCAGGCCCCCTGCTTTAGGCCTTGCTTTTGTTATAATAAATGCTGAAATCACTTTAGTACCAGGAGCCTGCTCTCATTTTTAACATGTGCTGTTAGTTTGGTTATGATAAAAGAGGTTAAAAGCATAGTTATAAGAAATTACACCTCAGTAAAGTGCAGCACCCTCCCAAGCAAAAGGAGCTGGTCTGGACAGAACAGAAATGGCCAATCAAGGCCTTAAACCTTCATGTAAATGATGGATCCAAACAGAAACCAATCCAAAGGGACAAAAACGGGATAAAAAGGGGGATCTGACCCAGGGTAGCTGTGCTGCCCCATCTGGACCATCGGGGCTATGGCTACAGGCACTGCAGCATCCTTGAGGGAATGCTCCTGCCCAGCCCGTGCCCCCTGCTTTAGGACTTTCTTTTATTATAATAAACACTGAAATCACTTTAGTACCAGGAGCCTGCTCTCGTTTTTATCACTTGCTTTTCTAGGCCTACTGCAGGTGCAGCCCTCGTTTCTGTTGGATCTGAGCCTGTGGAGCTGCTGGAGCTGAGCTGTGTCCCAGGAGGGCAGCCTGGCATGCAAGGAGAGCAAAGCTTCCCCCAGAGCTGCCTGCAGGGAGGAGCAGCCAGGCTGCCATTCCCAGGGGAGCTGGGGAGAACATCCCCCTTTCCCTTCTCACCCCTCCCCCTCTGCTCTCTCACCCATCATCTCCCTGTCCCTCCCTGCATCTCTCTTTCCCTCTTTCCTTTTTTTCTCCATGGAGATGACCAAATCAGAGACTCCCCCCCAATAAAACCTGAATAATTTTTATGATTTTATTTCTAACTAATCACTTTCCCTCTGCCCAGCGGAGCCTGTGGAATGACCCCAGACCATGTAGGACCCTAAAAGGACCCTCCACATCAGCTGAAAAATGGCATTCTCCTTGATTAAATTCTTGATTCTCCTTGAAGTCCATCTGCCACTGCAGAAAACACTTCCCTGCCCTGCCAGTGAATGAGTTCAGCCCCTGGAATAAATGAGTGAGAATCCACAGCTTTGGAGCATGCTGCAGATATTAAATCCCATTGTTTCATGCAGCCCTGGGAAGCTCTTGGATGCTCCAGCACCAGGCACAGCATGAGCACAAACTGGGAGCAAACAGCTCCTTCCTGCAAGCAGGCAGGAGCAGCTTAATGGAATTCTGTTCCTGGCAGAGAGGAAGGCAGAGCCCGACCCCCTCATTTTCCCTGCCTTGAATGAGTTTGAGATCTGTGTTATTGAAAAGGGAAAAGAAAAAAAAAATGAAAATCAAACCCTCGAGTCAAAGAGAAGAGGTTTGCATTCCCATCCTGATTCAGAAAATTGCTTGAGAACACACTTCACTCCCAAGCTCGCATTCCCACTCCTGCTTTGTTTTAGAGGGATTCAGGCTCTGATCCAAGGGGGAAAAATCCTGTGCAGATCTGGAGTGGTGCTGGAAAAAAGATTGCATTTCTTATACAAAACCCTCCTTCAAGTTGCCCTGAGCAGGAAGGTTCCTCTACCCCTTCAGCTGATGCTAAAATGGCTCCTTTTTCCTCACACATCCCAGAATCTCCTCATCCCTGTGGAGCTGAGTGCCCTCACCCTGCCCCAGGGCAGTGCTGGGGCATCCAGCAGGATCAGGGCATCCTTTGGATCCCTCTGCAGCCAAACTCTTCCCTTGGTGGTGAGGGGTGCAGGGAAGATGCAATGCCAGGGAAGGTGGGATCCTGCCTGACATTCCTGCTGGGAAGCACAGCACAAGTGCTGGGGGCTGCACTTCCAGGTGTGGCTCTGTAATGAGCCCTGTGTGGGATTATTTGGGATAACACAATCCCTTGTTAATGTTAACAGCAGTCATAAATGTTCTTGCAAAGGATAATGAGCTCTGAAAGGCTCTGAAAGGTTTTGTGGGATCCCTGTGCCCTGCTTGGGCTCGGATCAGCCACATCCCCATATCCCAGAGTGCCCTTCGATGGGGGGAACAGAGCCTTCCCCTGCAAACCACCCCACATCCATGCTCTCTTCTCAATTTCCACACCTTTCCTACTGGATTCAGCATAATCAGAGCAAGGATGGGCAGTCCTTGGATAGGGGAAATGGAACCTTGCCCTGCAAACCACCCCACATCCATGCTCCTTTCCCAATTTCCATCCCTTTCCTGCTGCTTTCAGTGTATTCAGAATAAGGATGGACAGTTCTAAGACAGTGGGAGCAGAGTTTTTCCTTGCAAATCACCCCACATCCACGCTGTCTTCCCATTTTCCATCCCTTTCCTGCTGGATTCAGTGGATTCAGAGCAAGGATGGGCAGTTCTTGGATAGTGGGAGCAGTTTTTCCCTGCAAACCTCCCCACACCCACACTCCTTTCCCAATTCCCATCCCTCTCCTGCTGGATTCAGTGGATTCAGAGCAAGGATGGGCAGTTCTTGGATAGTGGGAGTAGTTTTTCCCTGCAAACCTCCCCACATCCCCACTCCTTTCCCAAAATCCATCCCTTTCCTGCTGCATTCAGTGGATTCAGCACAAGGATGGGTAGTGCTTGGATAGTGGGAATGGAGCCTTTGCCTGCAAACCGCCCCACTCTCCTTTCCCAACTTCCATCCTTTTCTTGCTGGATTCAGAACAAGGATGGGTAGTTCTTGGATAGGGGGAATGGAGCATTTCCCTGCAAACCACCTCACATCCATGCTCCTTTTTCAATTCCCATCCCTTTCCTGCTGCATTCAGCGGATTCACCACAAGGAGAGGGCACAGCCTCATTTCACACGTCCTGGGGCACCTCCTGCTCCCTCCAGGCAGAATTCCTGCCCCTGCTCCTCTCCTGCTGTTCCCTCCTGCCCCTGCTCCTCTGGTGCCCTTCCCTCAGGAGCAGCAGATCCCGAGCATCTCCCGCTGCAGCCGCATCCCACCCGCTGCCACGGTGGCCAAGCGGTTCCCACGGCGGCCAACCCTGCGAGGAGGAGCCGATTAAAAACCTCCATTGTGAAAAAATGTCAATATTTACATTCTGCTGGTGAAGTTGTTCTTTTCCCGACTTTCTCCCAGAAGTGCCTGTTAGAGTGTTTTGAAAAGCCACGGACCTAAGAGCAACACAACCCGCGACTGACAGAATTAATAAAAGAGAGGCTGGGACTTAAGAAAATAAGATGATATTAACAAGATAATTATCTCTCATCAAATTAGTCCAGAGGGAGCCGAGCCAAGCTCTACTCAGTAGCCTGGAAGGGAAGGAACCGGCAGGGGAAGCGATTTGTGTAACAACAATAGGAACACTCTGCCCTTGTGGAGGAAAGGGCTGCGAGCAGCGAGACTCCGCGGTGATAAGCGCCTCAGAAATGCAGATATGGGGAACCTTTTGTCTGCAGAGCTGCTAGAGCTGCAGCCTGCTGGGTGAGCTGGCACCTGGGGAATGATCCAGAGCAGCTGTGCCACCAGGGATGTGCCACCGGGGATGTGCCACTGGGGATGTGCCACCCGCTGTGCCCCCATCCACCCTCACCCACCTTCCCCTGCTCCCTGCTCCTTCCCTGTGTGCTCCCCTCTGCTCCCTAAATCCCACTGAGCTGGTTTCCATCCTCTGGATTTAACTGGATTCAGCCTCGCTGGAGAGCTCACACTGACCCCATCTCTTCTTTTATCCCTTTTGCCACCACTGACCCCATCTCTTCTTTTATCTCCCCCTTTTGCCACCATTGACCCCATCTCTTCTTTTATCTCCCCCTTTTGCCGCCACAAAAGCAGATGGTAGAAATCCTGTGTGAACAGGGGTGATCCTGGAGGAGCTGAGCTGATCCTGGCTGATCCCAGAGGAGCTGAACGAGCCAGGGGCCATTTGGGAAAGGCCCTCCCAGGAAATTGGGCAGGAGGAGGGAGCCCAGCCACCCCAGCACTCCCCTACAAGCCTGGGAGTCAAGGGGCAAATCCCAGCAGAGAGCTCAGAGCAGTTTCTATCCCAACATTCAAATATTTCCCAGGATTGGATCTTAAATCCTCTCCTGGGGGAAATCCCTGCCCGGAGCTTCCCCCTCGCACCACCAGTGAATCTCTCCGAGTTTATAAACACCCGGTTCCCTCTGTGTTCTCAGGCTCTCCAAGCCATGTGTTTGTCATTACCAAGCTGCTGCATTTGGGGCACTTTAAGTCGCTTTATTTCCATTCTTTGTCGCTGTCTCTGGAAGACAAAGGCCCTGGAGGCATTGGGTGTGCTCGGTTCCTCACCTCCCTGGCAGGCTGTGCTCCCCTAGATGGCAACTTGAGACAAGGCTTCATCCAGTGAATGGCTGTGAGCCCAGCTGGCACAGGGGCTGCCATGGGACAGGGCAGTGAGGTGGCATTTGTTCACAGGGCAGTGGAGTGGTGTTTGAGGGTCCCCAGGACCAGGTGAGAGATGAGAATCTTGACTCCATGTTTCAGAAGGCTGATTTATTATTCTATTCTATTCTATTCTATTCTATTCTATTCTATTCTATTCTATTCTATTCTATTCTATTCCATTCCATTCCATTCCATTCCATTCCATTCCATTCCATTCTATATGCTATACTAAAATTATACCAAAGAAAGAGAAAGGAGACATCAGAAAGCTAGAAAAGAAAGGAATGAATAATAAAATCTTGTGACTGACCAGAGACTCTGACACAGCTGGCTGTCACTGGCCATTAATTAAAAACAATTCACATGCAACCAATCAAAGATGCACCTGTTGGTAAACCATCTCCAGACCACATTCCAAGCTATCAGATAATTAGTGTTTACATTTCACTTCCGAGGCCTCTCAGCTTCTCAGGAGAAAAATCCCAGTGAAAGGATTTTCATAAAATGTGTCAGTGACAGGGCAGGGCCCCAATTCTGCTGAACTCCCCCCCGGCGCTGCAGGGACCAGAGCAGAGCCAGGCGGGGGGAAACCTTCTGGGAGGGTTTCTCTGAGCCTCTGCCCATTTTGCTGTGCTGGGGATGTCACAGAGCCACAAACCCCATTGGTGTCTTTGTTGTGTTCTCTCAGGGAGTGGGAAATCAGGGGATCAGGGAATCCCAGACTGGAGCAGGCTGGGAGGGGCTCACCTGGTGCCACCTCCCTGCTCCAGCAGGGCCATCCCAGGGCTCAGGGATATCTGAAATATTCCCATGTAGGGACACTCCACAGCCTCTCTGGTCTCTGCCTAGGGCAGGAGTTCTGCCTCTTGTGCCGGGGGAATTGCTGGGATCAGTTCCTGCCTGTTCCTCTGGATGCTTCTGAGATCTGAAACTGGCTGTGCTCCTGCTCTGCACTTCCAAGAGCTGCCCCCACATTCCAGCCCTGTCTCCAATGGGAGGTGTGAGATGTCCCCTTGTCCCATGGCAGGTCCCTTCCTGACTTCATCCCTGCTGGCACAGCCTCCCCTTACTCTACCACCCGTTCCTTCCTCTCCTGCTCATCCCCATCCTGCCCTTCCCTGAGCTGAGGATCCCACAGGATGGGTTGTGGGGCTCCACCTTGGAACAGAAATGTCTGGAAAATGGGGCACAGCTGGTTTTTCCAGGCAGACCCTGGATCTACAGAGCAACAGCCTCGAGGCCACTGCTCAAATGATGAGGTTTGTGCAGGTCCTGACTGGGAATTGAGGGATCAGAGGGATCCTCACAGGGAATTGAGGGATCAGAGGGTGTTCAGGGATCAGAGGGATCCTCAATGGGAATTCAGGGATCAGAGGGATCCATGCCCTCCCCCAGCAGCAGGTGACGGACTCTGGGCAGCCCCTCTGTGGGGACACACAGGCAGGGTGATGGGGACAGTGCCAGATGTTGTCCAGCTGCAAAAATGCAGCCCCAGCTCAAGGTGTCACCCCCCAGGTGCCCAGGGCTGCCATGCTAGCCTGGGGCCATCACCTGGGTGCCACCCAGTGCCACCACCTGGGAGCAGGGACCCGGTGCTGTTGTGGGCCCAGCTCTGAGCCGGGTGGAGCATCCTGGTGAATACACAGATGTTGTGGAGGGAATGAATGAGGAGATGAGTGAATGAAGAGTTTTGGCTTCTCCTGGCTCTGGAGGAAGCCGTGCTCTTCCCCAGCCTGCCCAGGGCTGCCAAGTGCAAAGCCATCCGGAAAAAAAAAAAAAAAAAAGAAAGAAAAAAAGAAAACAGGGAAAACGAGTCAGTGAGCTAGAAAATGCCTGGGCTGTTGTGTGAAATTCCTCTGCACCAGCCCTGTCACTCCTCCTCAGCCTTGCAGCCGGCTCTGCCTTTGATGGGCGTCTCTGGGTGTAATGAAAGGTGACAGAGCGCTGGGGACAAACGGGGTGGGGCTCCCGGAGTGGCACCGCGGCCACCTCGGCGCTGCCTTGGCTTTGTCTCCTGGAGAGCTGCCAGCCACTTGCCCCCGGGATCACAGCCAGGGCAAGAGGCAAAATGTTTGGTGCCACTTCCAATTAGTAAATTATTTTATCTCCTGGGTCCCGGCTCCAAATCCGTGATGGCGGCTGGGAAATGCCTCCCGTGGCCGAGGAGATGGATGCACAGGAGATTTTTTTAATTTGAAGGAAGGATGGAACATCCTGCTCCGAAGGCAGAGTGTGCTGCAATCCCTTCCCAGCGTGGGCTGCAGCCCCCAGCCCCGCCGGGATACTGGGAGCACTGGTGAGGCAGGCTTCGTGTGTTAGTGGGTAATGATCCCGCTCCATGGAACTGCTCCCGGCTCCCCACTGAGAAATCCGACCTGACACGGGGAGCCCGAGCTGGGAGAGCCCCCCCAGAGCTCGGGGAGCACGTCCTGGAGCTGTCTGGGGGAGCAGAGCCTGGCATGGAGCTGCAGCTGCATCTCCTGATGGGCAGGGGGTTTAGCCATGGGATTCTACTGCTGGGCCTCCCCTCACACCCCCAGGCAGCACTGACCCCTGCCCACAGAAAAAGGGAACAAGAACAAATTCCAGAACAAGAACAAATTGCAGAGATAAATAAAGGTGTTATTTATTAACAGGTTTAGGTGTGCAGGGTGAGGGGATGGAGTGTGAGAGGGCAGGGAATGGGGCTGGAGCCACCTCTGGAGCTGCAGCTCCCTGGGGCTCTCAGGTGGGCTTGGCCCCCTTTGCCAGCCCCACCTTTGCCTCTCCTGCCTCCTCTTCTGTCCTACCCTGGGCTGAGCCCCTGCCCCTCAAAATCCTGATTTTCCATTTCCCAGGACCAGCAGAACTCCAACACCAGGCCCAGGCCCAGCAGTGCCCAGGGCCTGCCTTGGTGCAAAGCTCAGCTGCCCGAGCACAGAGGGCAAATCTCTGAGGGAAAACCCAGAAAGGAAGGATTGAGGCTATTTCCTGTTGGATAAGAAAGTTGCTGAAGGTCTTGGAGCACATTCCAGGTTCAGGGCAGAGTTTTGGCACCTTGGAGTGGCTGCTGAGACCCGTCAGGGGCCCAGAGCTCCTGGGAGCTGTGCAGAGGCTCCCTGGAGCAGAGACAAGGCTCTGCAGGAGCCTTAAACACATTGAAATGAGTGGCAAAGATAAAAGAGCAGAGATAAGCGATAAGAACTCACAGATGACAGCAGCACAATCTTCAGAGCTGCAGCAGGAGCAGGAAAAATGGCCATATTCAAATTCCCCGAGTATTATCTGGGAAAACAAGGAGTAATTACTCTGGCAGGAGATAACTCTGCCTTGCCTCGCCTCGCTCTGCACACGCAGCTCCAGAGGAAGTTTGGGTGACCTGCAAGTGGCATCTCACATAAAATTAGCCTCAGAGCCCTCCCTGGGAACAGGAGCAGGGGCAGGAAGGCTCCACATTCCCTGCCAGTCCCGGGGGTCATTCCTGAGCCTGGAGCTCTGTTGATCTGAGATATATGAGCATTGTTGTCTGCTGGCTGAAACACCCCGCCCTCATCTCGCTCTGTCCTATCTGCACCTCCATCTCCCCTGGGATCCTGCTCCAGGAACAGCCAGGATGCCTCCTGCCCTTGGCTCGGCTGCCAGCTGGAGCTGGGAAGTGCCAGGGAAGGGTTTGTGACAGATAGGTAATGCCGTGGCTGACTCTCACAATTAAAAGGCAAATATTATATATATATATATATATATATATATATATATATAAATGTTAAGAGAAGTTTTATAGTTGTGTTTTACCCCTCTTCTGTTGTTATCAGAGGTGCCCTGGGTTTGGGACTTTTGGGAGGGTCACTCGTCACTGTGGCAGCGCCTGACCCCCACTCAAGGCCACCACTGACCACGTCCCCAAGTGCCACATCCACACTCCTTTTAAATCCCTGGGCAGCCTGTTCCAATGCTGGACAAACCCTTTGGAGAAGAAATTGTTCCTAATATCCAATCCAAAGCTACCCTGGTGCTTCCCCTGCTTTGTGCTTCCCCCACCCTTCACGGCAGAGTGGCACAGAGGGGACAGTGCCACCTGTATGGCACTGCCACACCACACACAGGGCACCGCCACCACTCAGTGCCACCTGTATGGCACTGCCACACCACACACAGGGAGCTGCCACCACTCAGTGCCACCTGTATGGCACTGCCACACCACACACAGGGCACCGCCACCACTCAGTGCCACCTGTATGGCACTGCCACACCACACACAGGGCACCGCCACCACTCAGTGCCACCTGTATGGCACTGCCACACCACACACAGGGCACCGCCACCACTCAGTGCCACCTGTATGGCACTGCCACACCACACACAGGGAGCTGCCACCACTCAGTGCCACCTGTATGGCACTGCCACACCACACACAGGGCACCGCCACCACTCAGTGCCACCTGCATGGCACAGCCACACCACACACAGGGCACCGCCACCACTCAGTGCCACCTGTATGGCACTGCCACACCACACACAGGGCACCGCCACCACTCAGTGCCACCTGTATGGCACTGCCACACCACACACAGGGCACCGCCACCACTCGCTCCTGAGCCTCTCCCAGCGTGACAGATGAGCAATGCCATGGCTGACTCTCACAGTTAAAAGG
Source organism: Melospiza melodia melodia (assembly GCF_035770615.1). NCBI lineage: Eukaryota > Metazoa > Chordata > Aves > Passeriformes > Passerellidae > Melospiza > Melospiza melodia. The sequence goes on from NC_086207.1 coordinate 4,081,308, forward strand.
CAAATATCCTGTGTGTGTGTGGAGAAGTTTTATAGATTTATAGTTGTGTTTTACCCCCCTTGTGTTGTTATCAGGGGTGCCCTGGGTTTGGCACATTTGGGAGGGTCACTCGTTCCTGTGGCAGCACCTGAGCCCCACTCAAGGTGTCAGGAAGGGATCTCCACCCCTGGGCAGGGAAGGAGGAGTCGATGGACAGAACTTTGGGGGGGCTAAAGGGTTAAAAGGTGAAACCTCCCTGGTGTGGGTGAGCACATGGTGGGGAAAATCCTCTGCTCCTGGTGCTGTAATATTTTCTCTATTCAGCCTTCTGTTGTGTTTTTGATAAGGTTTAATAAACCTTTTAAATTCCTGGAAGTGAGCAACATCTCTCTCAGGTTTATTTATCACCAGGGCAAGGCAGCAGGTACAGCAGCCACAGGGCAGCTCCTGTTTGGAGGCTTCCCAAGGCACAGATCACAGCAATTCCTTTGTGTACATTCCCTGATGGATCTGTCAGCTGCTCATTTAGGGAATCACCCTCTGGGCTCACCTGTGCAGGGCCACAAAGTCCCGCCAGTGCCACCAAGCTGTGCCATCCCTGTGGCACAGGTCAGGGCATCCCGTAGGACAGGGTTTGCCATGGTTAGTGCTGCTTCACCATCCCTCCATTTCATGTCCCTGGTTCTTCCTCACCACTTAACAGGGAAAACCCCATTCCCAGGTCATCCTGAGCTCGCTTTTAGCCAGCTCTGCTTTGCTCAGCTCCTTCCCTGAAAGGCCCTTTCATGTCTCTGAGCGCTTCCATCTCTGTCCTCTGCCTTTGGAGATCAGAGGGCTGGGAATGCAGGGAAACACTGGGGGCACTGGGGACACTGGGGGCACTGGGGACACCAGGCAGGGCTTTGTGCATCACCCGGACCCGGGATACACCCTGGGCTCCACCTCTGCACTGCAGAACCCGCTGGAGGAGCCTCCTCCGCCGCTCCTTTGAGGAGCACCAGGACCTGCTGGAGTAATTCCCTGCTGACCCGGCACGGGAAGCCTCAGGAGTGGTTTTGGAGCTCCCGGCCCATCCAGCAGGGAACGACACGCCGGGGTGAGATGAAAAGCGTCAGGGTGCATAAAGAGGCAAAGCGGAGCCCTGCCAGTGCGCAGTCATCGCGCTCGGCTGTCTCCTAATGTCTGCCTTTGAAATGCTAATGCACTTTTAAAGTAGGTAATTTTCATGTAACTTCTACCTACAGGACTCAAAGAAGGTGTTTATTACAATCCTGCCTGGCCTGGGGCACAGCTAATGAATTCCAGAGCTTTTCCATGACCGAATTCCAGCCGGGCTGCCCAGCCGGGCTCCTCCCTGCCCTTTGGGCTGGCGCCCTGGCACTCGGCAGGGCTGGCACCATCCTCCGTGCCCGCTGTGCCAGGGTGCCAACACCAGCACCGGGAGCAGGACCAGCCCTGCCTGACCCACAGCCCGGGGGGTTTCTGGGCTGAGCCACCAGCCCTGCCACAAACCCCAGGATCTGTGAAGCCGTGGATGGCTTTAATTCCATCCCCACGGTGGGATTTGCATGGCGGATGGCTCAGAAAAGCGGGCAGTGCCTTGGTTTCCATCCCACAGCAGCTCCACCACAGCATTCCCAGAGCTCCATCGCAAGCCAGGGAATATCTGAAGGCTGCTCCACAAGCTCCCTGCTCCCAGCTCCATCTGAATGTTGTTTTTGCTGGTGTGCTGGACACCTGGGAATGTGTCAGAGTCAGGCCATGGAAAAGGACAGGAGATGTTCTTCCATGAGCAGCTGAGTCAGTGTCTGGGGCTGCCCAGCAGCCTTGTGCAGGCTGGCCTAGAACAGAGACTAGAGAGTTAAACAATAAAGCAGGGATTTATTAGGAGACCTCAATGGATGCACCTTGGGCAGCATGAGAGCCCAGCCAGGGCTGCACCCCAGGTGAACCCAAAATGGTCACAAAATGAATCCAAGATGAACCAAAATGGTCACAAAATGCACAACCGGGCACGGGGTCTCTCACTTTTATAAGTTCTGGTCAATTTGGAGCAACCCACTCCATTCTTGCTTCATATTGGAGTTAATTGTCCAATTATAGCTTTAGGTTATGAAGTCCCATCCTTCTTGTTTTTCTCTCTTCAGCCCACGTTGTTTGTGCTCTTGGGCCTGAGATTTGGATCATTTGTCTCTGGTCCCCAGCTAGAGCGGGAATTGTTTTGTCTCCCTGCTCACCATCCCCTAATATGAAGCTCAGACCTACACACTAAAGGAGCACAGAATGTGAAAAATATAAAAGATAAAACCTGAGGCATCACTGGGGAAGCAGCTCAGGGGTGGAGCAGGGCTCAGTCGGGCTGGGCAGGTTCGGGAGGCTCTGTGGAGGCTGGGGACATGCAAAGAGCCAGCTGAGGATGGGGACATGCAAAGAGCAGCCCCGGGCTCTGTGTGATCAAAAAGCCTGGGAAAATGAGCGTCGGGAAGGTGCTGATGTCCTGCAAGCAGCTTTGAAGAGGCACTCCCCAGACGGGAGGAGGACACTGAGGTGCTTTGGGTGGAGCTGGGGTGTGCCTGGACATGGAGAGTCCCACAGCATTCCCGATCTCCTGGGTCTGCCAGGGACCTGGAGAGTCCCACAGCATTCCCGATTTGCCAGGGACCTGGAGAGTCCCACAGCATTCCTGATCTCCTGGATGTGCCAGGGACCTGGAGAGTCCCACAGCATTCCTGATCTCCTGGGTCTGCCAGGGACATGGAGAGTCCCACAGCATTCCTGATCTCCTGAATGTGCCAGGGACCTGGAGAGTCCCACAGCATTCCCGATATCCTGGGTCTGCCAGGGACCTGGAGAGTCCCACAGCATTCCTGATCTCCTGGATCTGCCAGGGACATGGAGAGTCCCACAGCATTCCTGATCTCCTGGATGTGCCAGGGACATGGAGAGTCCCACAGCATTCCCGATTTGCCAGGGACATGGAGAGCCCCACAGCATTCCTGATCTCCTGGATCTGCCAGGGACCTGGAGAGTCCCACAGCATTCCCGATCTCCTGGGTCTGCCAGGGACCTGGCTGGGCCTGAGCCCTGCAGTCAGGCAGAGCTCTCTGGCTGCCTTGCTTTCGTGTCCTGTTAATAACGGGCCTGAATTCCGTGTTCTGGTGTGAATTATGTGCACAAAACACAATTTGCTTTGCTAATGGTATTTGGCCATTTCGGTGCTGGGGAACTTTTCAGAAATCATTACCATGCACTCGGCTCTTTAGATTTTTTTTCCTCTCTTCTGAGGCAATTTGTCAGAAGGGATTTTTTGACAATTTCACTGAACCATGCTCCAGAGCACGTTAACCCCTCCAGAGCTTTCTCCTCTGCTCTGCTTCCCCTTGGATTTGTTGCTGCTGCCTTGGTGAAGGGCCGTGGGGAGCTGCAGGGATCAGGGTGCACAGATAGCTCTCAGCTCATGGGGCTACTCTTCCAAAATCCTCCTTGACATCCCCAGTGCATCCAAATCCTCAACTTGGGCAGAATGAGTTCCTCTCATTCCCCAGGGACACCTAACCAAGGGGATAAGTGCAGCAGTATGGGAGGGATGGCTGCAGCAACACTGAACTGGGGAGCACCCCTGAGCACCCATTGCCTCCCAGCTCCCTGGAGAGGTTGGACATGGAGAACTCCCAGTTCTCATCCCCAAAAAGCTCATGAGCCTCTTCCCGAGGGATTTTCAGGAGATGTGTGAATTCCAGGGTGAGATAAGGCCTTTAGACATTTGAAATGGGAAAGGTTTCAGGATTATCCCAGTGACTCTGATTTTCCTTACAGGCTTTCAGGCCTTCCACATGCTGAATAATTCCCACTGCTGGGAAGGAGACTTGAGAACCTCCAGCAGCCTCAGACACACTCTGGGGCTCTGCTGCTCCATGCAGGCCAAGACTTTTCCTTTGGGAATACAGGAGCCACTGGAAGTGCTGAAGGTGGGGATGGAGGTGTCCAGGGGGGAAGGAGCCAATCCCATCCATCCATGGGGTGTTGGAGAGCCCTGGAAAGCTGGGAATGCTGGGCCTCAGTTAGGGGAGGGAAGCAAGGATTTCCCTGCTGTTACTTTGCCTGAAAACTCATAAAATCATGGAATGCTTTGGGTTGGAAAGGACCTGAAGGATCACCTGCACCCCACTAATTAATGGGCTGTCTTGGCAAACCCCTCTCGCACCCACTGCACACCGAGGATGTTTCTCCAGAGCTGGGCTCCTGCAGCCACTGCTGCTGCTCGTTGGGAAGATCTTGGAGTGTGCCAACAGCTCCTGTTGTTTCCTGAGAATGGGAATGTGTTCAGAGTCTTCTCAGGGCCCTGTCCTACATCTGCAGGAGTGCTGGAATTCCCTCAGGGCATTCACAGTCACCCACACTGCCAGATTTATCCATATCCACATTTCCATTCTCCACTTCTGCAGGGCCTGGGCTGGCTGGCAATGGCATCCCCAGGAGGATGCAGATAGGGGCAGGACCCTCAGCTGAGCAGGCCATCAACCACAGGTCAGGTTGGGGAAAAGTTCCGCCCTGGGAGGGTGGGCAGGCCCTGGCACAGCTGTGGCTGCCCCTGGATCCCTGGCAGGGCTCAAGGCCAGGTTGGACACTGGGGCTTGGAGCAGCCTGGGATGGTGGAATTGTCCCTGCCATGGCAGGGGTGAGATGGGATGAGCTGTAAGGTCCCCTCCAACCCAACCCACTCCATGATTCTGAGATTCCCAAAGCTCTCAGGTGGCTGGAGCATCCCTTCCCCACCTGGTTGTTTTGCCAGCCTGCTCAGGGCTGCTCTGAGATGACAACAGCCGTTTGTTATTCCTCTTTATTCCAGGAATTCCTGTCACCTGCTGAGCTTGCATTCAAATGAGAACCAAAGCAGGTGAGTTTGGGTATGGATTGCTGAGCCCTCCCCTGGAGCAATGTTTGTTTTCTCCAGGGGGTGCTGCCAGGCTCCAGGGCTCTTCCTGGGCTCTGTGATTCCCTAGGATGTGCCGGGGGGATTCCACCATGGGAATGGCTTTGTCCTTGCAGGTCCTTGAAACCCAGCTGTGCTGCCCTGTGGAATTGCTGCTGGATCCAACCCAGGCAGCAGCTCCAGGCTGGGTGAATTGTCTGGAGTTCTGCTGAGCTGAGCAGGCTGCACTCACCTGGAGATGGCCTGGCTTTATCAGACACTCTATTCCCTATTATTGTATCGAGTGTCCTCCTCTTGTGTGGACTCCAGAATCCCAACACTGCTGCAGTTTCAGCCCCTCTGGCACCCCAGGAGCTGCACTGGGTGATGCCCTCAGAGAACATCAGATAAGCTGCCCAGAGCCCACAGCCTCCTCCAGCTGAGGTTTCCATTACAAATTCCCCAGTTCACCTCTCTGTGATCACATTCCACTCAGAAAAGCCAGGCCCAGCACAAGGATTTCAGTCTGTGACCCTCCCAGAGCAGTTTGCTGCTGCTGTGGCCACGGAGCTGGGCAGGGAAATGAGCTGGGAAAGCTCTCACATCATGAAAGCACAGAAATATTGGGAATGTCACTTTGCTGCAGTGTCACTCGCTGAAGGGAACCAAAGCCCTGCTCTGGCTGCTCTGGGAGCACAAATCTGCCTTTCCCCATGAACTCAGTTCTTTGGGGTTGCTGAGGTTTGGTTTCCAGCACAGGCTGTGGCCTCTTGACCCCACCATGAAAAGCCTGGTGTGGTTTGGGAGCCCTGAGCTGTCCCCAGGGGCCTTGGGGACATCAGGGATTTGCCTCTTCCCGTGGACACCTTGGCAAGGTGACATCGATTAGGGCACCAAGCTCCTTGGAAGAGTTAGCCAAGTTAATCAATCCATCATGAATCAATCCATTAAAAGATTTCAAGCACAACTGAAAGCCAACCATCTCTGCAAATTCTAAATGAAATAAGTCAGATTGAATCCTGGGAAAATCACTTGGACTAAAGGAATTTAGGAAGCCACTGGATTTCCAGTGCTGCTCGTAGCACCAAAATTAATGATTTTAATTATTTTATTTAATTGGAAAAGGCAAAATAATTTAGATTATACTTAAGACACCAGGCACCACAACATGGCCCAGGCTGGCTCTGAACTATCAGCAATCTCCTGCCCCACTTCCTTATCTTTTTGGGTCAGTCCTTGGCTCTGGATTCTGCCCCTACAACACAAGTGTGGGGAAGGACACGGAGATTCCACTGTTCCCTGCAAAAATTTTGATTTTCACACTGTGGAGATGTCCTGGTGTTGCATCTTCTGCTGGAGGGCTGAGGAGAATGCAGAGCTGAAGAAGTGAGGGAATGCTCCTGGAGAACAAAGGAATGTTCCTGGACAAGTGAGGGAATGCTGGAGAAGTGAAGGAATGCTCCTGGAGAAGTGAGTGAATGGTGCTGGAGAATGAGAGAATGCTCCTGCAGATCTGAGGGAACACTCATGGAGAGCTGAGGGAAAGCTCCTGGAGAAGTGAGGGTACACTCCTGGACAATGAGGGAATGCTCCTGGAGAATGAGGGACTGCTGCTGGAGAAGTCAGGGAGTGCTCCTGGAGAACTGAGGGAACACTCCTGCAGAGCTGAGGGATCGTTACTGGAGAATGAGGGAATGCTCCTGCAGATCTGAAGGAACGCTCCTGGACAATGAGGGAGTGCTCCTGGAGAAGTGAGGGAATGCTCCTGGAGAATGAGGGAATGTTCCTGGACAATGAGGGAGTGCTCCTGGAGAAGTGAGGGAATGCTCCTGGAGAATGAGGGAGTGCTCCTGGAGAAGTGAGGGAATGCTCCTGGAGAATGAGGGAACGCTCCTGGACAATGAGGGAATGCTCCTGGAGAATGAGGGAATGCTCCTGGAGAATGAGGGAGTGCTCCTGGAGAAGTGAGGGAATGCTCCTGGAGAATGAGGGAACGCTCCTGGACAATGAGGGAATGCTCCTGGAGAATGAGGGAACGCTCCTGGACAATGAGGGAATGCTCCTGGAGAAGTGAGGGAATGCTCCTGGACAATGAGGGAATGCTCCTGGAGAATGAGGGAATGCTTCTGGAGAAGTGAGGGAATGCTCCTGGAGAAGTGAAGGAATGCTCCTGGACAATGAGGGAGTGCTCCTGGAGAAGTGAGGGAATGCTCCTGGAGAATGAGGGAATGCTTCTGGAGAAGTGAGGGAATGCTCCTGGAGAAGTGAGGGAATGCTCCTGGACAATGAGGGAGTGCTCCTGGACAATGAGGGAATGCTCCTGGAGAAGTGAGGGAATGCTCCTGGACAATGAGGGAATGCTCCTGGAGAAGTGAGGGAATGCTCCTGGAGAAGTGAAGGAATGCTCCTGGAGAATGAGGGAATGCTCCTGGAGAAGTGAGGGAATGCTCCTGGAGAAGTGAGGGAATGCTCCTGGAGAAGTGAAGGAATGCTCCTGGAGAATGAGGGAATGCTCCTGGAGAATGAGGGAATGCTCCTGGAGAAGTGAGGGAATGCTCCTGCAGAAGTGAAGGAATGCTCCTGGAGAATGAGGGAATGCTCCTGCAGATCTGAAGGAACGCTCCTGGACAATGAGGGAATGCTCCTGGACAATGAGGGAATGCTCCTGGAGAAGTGAGGGAATGCTCCTGCAGAGCTGAGGGGACACTCTGCAGATCTGAGGGAAGGCTCCTGGGAAGCAGCTGCAGCCATCCCCTGGCACGCATAGCTGGGTGAGGGGTCAGGGACCCTCCTTCTCCTTCTCCCAGCTCCTGCTTTCCTGATGCCAAGCACGGCACCTCTGCCTCCAGCTGCTGCTGCCTCTTTGGATTCCTGGTGCCTTCCTGGATGTCTTCTCAATCCCTTCCCTCCTCATCTCTTGTGGCACTTTGATCCCTCCTCGCTGCCTGCTTTTCCAGCCCCTCCATCCACTGCTCCTCTCCATTCCAGAGGAGACACCTGGAAGAGGAGCCCACCGTGTCAGCATCCCTGTGATTCCCACCTGCTGGCAGCTCCTCCGTGCCCGTTTTCCCTGGGGGAATGGCATCCCCTGCCCTCTGCAGCAGCTGCTCCCGGTGCCAGCCGGGGCTGCTGAGCTGCACCGTCAGGCGTTTGTCACTCGGCATCTTGATCGCTGTCACTCCCGATCCTCAGAGCTGCTCCCAGCCACGTCCCGCTCCCTTGGGATCCTCCTGCATCCTTCCCGGCCCGCTCGTGCAGGGATAATCTCATCAGCGAGCTGGGCAGGGGCTGCACCGGGAGCAGAGAGTGATTAACGAGGGCGGCAGTAATTGGGGTGATGCCCCCGGGCCTGTCCCACGTCTCCCAGGCTGATGGTTGATAGCTGTGGGCAGAGCTGCTCCTCCAGGAGCTCCTCCACTGATAATGCACCACAGGGGAAGGTTCTTCCCTTTGTGTGCCTTCAATGAGTTGCAGGATAATTTCATTTTGTTGGTACATAATGAGAACTCGGGAATAATCGCTCGCTAATCACTTTCTCCGTGCTAGGCCTGGCTCTGCAAAGCTCTCACCACTCCCTCTTTGCTCCTCTCTCTTCAAGGCCAGAGCTTTTATTTTTTGTTTCCATACAAGAGAATGTTGTCCCAGCTGGGAATGATGTTCCCCTGCTCCCGGAGGTGCTGCACCCTCAGCACCCACCCAGTGCCTCTTCCCTGGCACCCAGGTGTATCACCTGCCACCCTGGAGATGTCACAAGGTCAGCAGGGCTCTGTTCTGGGGTGAAACGTTCAGTTCCCTTGTTGGGAGAGTCAAAGCACAGCCCAGAGTGTTCAGCCCTGGCTGCCAGGAGGGACCTGTGCCCAGGGAGAGATCCCAGGAATTGTAGGAACACAGAAAATCACCTTATTCCATCCCTGCCCTCTGGCAGGGACACCTTCCACTGTCCCAGGCTGCTCCCAGCCCCAATGTCCAGCCTGGCCATGGGCACTGCCAGGGATCCAGGGGCAGCCCCAGCTGCTCTGGGCACCCTGTGCCAGGGCCTCCCCACCCTCCCAGGGAACAATTCCTCATTCCCAATCTCCCATCCAGCCCTGCCCTCTGGCAGTGGGAGCCATTCCCTGTGTCCTGTCCCTCCATCCCTTGTCCCCAGTCCCTCTCCAGCTCTCCTGGAGCCCCTTCAGGCCCTGGAAGGGGCTCTGAGCTCTCCCTGGAGCCTTCTCCTCTCCAGGTGAGCACCCCCAGCTCTCCCAGCCTGGCTCCAGAGGGGCTCCAGCCCTGGGAGGGTCCCATCCCTGGTGACATTTGGGTCTCCAAGCACAGCAGGAGGGTGACTCCAGCTCCAGCTGCACAGGGCACTGCCAGGACAGGTGCCAGGGAGGGAATGAGGACCTGAAGCTCTCCGTGTCCACTCCAGGGAAGCCTGGAGCCAATTCCTGCCCTGGCTGTGCCCAGAGCACTCAGACAGGAGGAACAATGGCTCATAAATGTCCCTTAAACTAGGAATTATGGACATTTGCTCCTCTGAAAAGGAGTGTGGGATCTCCCCTGGGAGGAATTCTCTCTCCCTCTCCTCTGGGGTGTCAGCCCTGGTGACACTGCCCTGGGAAGGGATGGTACAGCAGGGGTGGCACCACAGCCTGCACAAGGATTCCAGCAGGGCAGTGCCAAGGAATGGCAGCTGCACTCAAGGTGATTTTGCTGGGAGTATTCCCAACAAATTGCCTGGAAAAGGGGGTTTGGCAAAGCAGCCTCGAGGGAACTGGAGGGGGAGCAGGGCTGGAGGGGGTGAGGAGCATGGAGTGAGGAGCAGAGGGGTCCTTGTGCCACAGGCTGTGAGGGAAGTGCTCCTGCTGTCCCTGTCCCTGTCCCTGTCCCCTTCCATGGGCAGGGGGGCTGCACCCAGCCAGGACAGGGCAGGGCAGGGCTGAGGGGTCCCAACACCAGCCAGGGCAGCAGGAGTTGGCAGCACTGCCAAGGTGCTTTTGGGGATGAAGGTGGGCACAGAGTGGGGGTGAGGGTCATTCCCAGGACTGGCAATCCCAGGGAATTCTGGTAGGGTAATGTGGGAATTTGGCCGGGGATGGTGGGATCAAATCCAAACAGGAGCTCCTGAAAGAGCCCTCAGGGGCTCATCCAAAGGGTCTGGGGGGGCTCAGAGTCATTTCTGGCTCTAAAAGGGCACCAGGGCCGGAGTGAAGGGGGCTGGCAGCACACAGGGGGTGGCACATTCCTGTGAGAGCCATGCCCAGCAGAAGGACCCCGATTTGATTTCTTCGGCAATTTCTTCAGCTGGATTTCTTCCAGGGGTCCCTCCCGCAGTTCTGAGGAGGCTGGGCAGTGCAGGAGGATGTGCTGGGGTGGATTTTTGTCTGCCTGCCGGGAGCTGTCGATGGATGCCCGATCCATAACGAGCTGCAAAGCCCCGAGACGCCTGGGGGCAATTTCGGGTCCTTCTTATGCGGGATAACAACGAGTCTAACCCGGGATAACAACCGAGTCTAGGCTGGGATAACAACCGAGTCTAGCCCGGGATAACAACCGAGTCTAACCCGGGATAACAACCGAGTCTAACCCGGGATAACAACGAGTCTAGGCTGGGATAACAACGAGTCTAGGCTGGGATAACAACCGAGTCTAGGCTGGGATAACAACCGAGTCTAACCCGGGATAACAACGAGTCTAACCCGGGATAACAACCAAGTCTATCCCGGGATAACAACGAGTCTGGGCTGGGATAACAACCGAGTCTAGGCTGGGATAACAACCGAGTCTATCCCGGGATAACAACCAAGTCTATCCCGGAATAACAACCGAGTCTAGCCCGGGATAACAACGAGTCTGAGCTGGGATAACAATGAGTCTGGGCTGGGATAACAACCGAGTCTAGCCCGGGATAACAACCAAGTCTAACCCGGGATAACAACCGAGTCTAGCCCGGGATAACAACGAGTCTAACCCGGGATAACAACCGAGTCTAGGCTGGGATAACAACGAGTCTAACCCGGGATAACAACCGAGTCTGGGCTGGGATAACAACCGAGTCTAGCCCAGGATAATAACTGAGTGTAGGCCTGGGATAACAAATAAGACTAGGTCTAGGATAACAACTGAGTCTAGGCCCAGCGGCTGGCTTGGCTTCTCTTTTTTTTTGTGTGTGTACGTGTGGGTTGTTTTTTTTTGGTGGGTTTTTTTGTTTGTTTGTTTTTGGTTTTGGGGTTTTTTTGTTGGTTTGGTTTGGCTTTTTCTTTTTGTTTTGGTTTTTTGGTTTGTTTAGTTGGTTTTTTCTTTTGTTTTTGGAGTTTTGTTTTTTTTTTTAAATTCCATTGATTTCCTTTGTTGCTAATGGGCTGCCGGGTGCCGGGCAGGGTGGGCAGGGAAGGAAGGAGAACGATTGTTGGAATTCTGTGTCCTCGGAGCGCTCTGGGGGTGGGACGGGCAGAGCTGGAAAGGTCACAGAGCAGCCTCCGGGCACATCTGCCCGGCTGCAGCCTCTGCCCGCTGCCAGGCAGCTCCTGCCAGCCCCTGGGCACTGCCCCTGTCCCCACAGCGGGCTGGGACAGTGTGTGCAGCAGCGCTGGAGCCAGCACTGAGGCAGGATCAGCCAGCACAGCGGTGGCAGCCAGGGCTGCTGTGCCCCTGGCAGCTGCAGCTGGTACCAGAGGGCACAGGGTGCCACCCCACCAGCCGGGTCTTGCCAGCAGGGACATCCTGCTGATGGCAGCTGTGCTTTGGGGTGTTCTGGGCTCTGAGCAGATGGAGCACGAGCAGGAAATGCCCCCTGTTCTCCCCTCTCCCAAGCCAGGGCGGTGTTTTCACCCCCTGTGCCCGCCACAGCGAGCTGGGTGTGGGGAATGCAAACCTCTGATCAAACATTCCCCCATTCTTCCCCCGCAAAAAAAACGTCTAAAGTGCACCCTCGGTCAACAGAGGGCTGAAACTGTGCTTTCATCAGCCGACAGGAGGCACAGAGCAGACCTCAGTGCGAGCCCAAAGCAAACAGCAAAGGGCAAAGTCGGGGCTGGGTGGATTTGTTTGCCGAGTGAAGGGTTTGGGCACAGGGGTGATGCCACAGGTGAGCTGGGAGCGTCCCGGGCTGTGCAAATGCCAGCAGGGGAAGGGAACACGATGAGGATATGAAGAGGCTGCTGGAGAAGAGGGAAGAATGTGCCGGTTTTGCCAAGAGATGATGTGAGAAGCGGCACCAAGCCCTGCCCCCGAGTCCCAGGAGATGCCGGCAATCCGGGATGCTGCCCCTTTAAAAAGTGGGGGGAAAACCACCCAAATGAGGAGCCGGCTGAAAATTAGTAGAGCAGAAAACTCCAAATGATGCAGAGCTAATTCCTTAAGTGTCAGACTGGCTGGCAGACCCTCCGCTTCTCAGCCCTGCAGCACCCCTGGGCTAACAGGGGGGTGAGCAGAGCCCCTCGCTGCCCCCAGGCCTGGCCCCTGGGGTCCCCCACAGTCCCCTGGGTCTCTCCGTGCCCCCCTCCCCGCCCTCAGCCCCGTGGCATCGCCCCCACCCCGGCGAGAGGGCAGGGGAAGTTTTTTAATATATTTTTATTGGCCTGTAAATTTCTTTTCTCTCCCCACCGGCTCGGATCGATGTTTGCAGTTTACCCAAGTCCAAGGCACACAGATTAAATCCTCTGCCTCTATTACACGAGATGGGCTTTTATTCTCCCTCTGATCACTCGGAAATAAACAGTGGGAGAGGAGAGGGGGGCAGGCAGGAGGCGGGGAGGGGGCGAACCAATTCCAGACCTGTTTATTCCCGACCAGCCCCGCAGCTCCCAGTCATTAAACAAGTCACTTATCCTGCATGCAGCTCCAGCCCGGCCTTCCCTATGCCCCTGCCCTGCTGCTGCTCTCCCTTTCCCCTCTCCTCCCCCGCTGGCTCTCCCTCCCCCGTTATTTTAAAAAGAACAATAATAATTAGGCAGAGCAGCCTCTAACACAATTGTTTCAGCCTGAGCAGGCAATTAGGGCAGGCGGAGCGAGGCTAATGAACGGTGCATTGCTTCCCCAGCCGTGCCCCCACACACATCCCCACAGACAGACAGACGTGTGGCTGCTCTGCTGAGCCACGCTACTGACAGGGCAAGGGGGCACAGTGCCAGTGCTGCCCCGGGCTGGGGGCATGAAGCCAGTGCTGCCCCGGGCTGGGCAAGGGGCATGGGGCCAGCTCAGCCAGCCCGGGGTGAGCAGTGGGCAGGGGGCACAGTGACAGTGCTGCCCTGGGCTGGGCATGGGGCCAGCTCAGCCCACCGAGGGTGAGCAGCAGACAGGGGTGGTAGCCAGCACTGCCCCAGGCCAGGCGGGGGGCACAGGGCCAGCTCAGCCAGTCCAGGGGCATGGGGTGGGCAGGGGGCACAGTGCCAGCACTGCCCCAGGCCAGGCAGGGGGAACAGGGCCAGCTCTGCCAGTCCAAGGTGAGCAGTGGGCAGGGGGCACGGTGCCAGTGATGCCCCAGGCTGGGCAGGGGGCACAGGGCCAGCTCAGCCCACCCAGGGACATGGGGTGGGCACTGAGCTGTGCCCGAGCTGCCAGGCTGTGACTTTGGCATTGGGACACGATGTCAGCGCAGCTCCTGGGCACTGCTCAGCCACCCTGGGGTGACCCAGTGGGAGAGGCAGAGGCAGGGCAGGGGCAGGGGGTGCCAGTGCAGTGACAGGGCTGCAGCGGTGACAGGGGTGCAGCAGTGCCAGGGTTGCAGCTCTGACAGGGGTGCAGCGGTGACAGGGGTGCAGCGGTGACAGGGGTGCAGCAGTGACAGAGGTGCAGCAGTGACAGGGATGCAGCAGTGACAGAGGTGCAGCAGTGCCAGGGGTGCAGCAGTGCCAGGGGTGCAGCAGTGACGGGGTGCAGTGGTGACAGGGATGCAGCAGTGCCAGGGGTGCAGCAGTGATGGGGTGCAGCTCTGACAGGGGTGCAGCAGTGATGGGGTGCAGCAGTGCCAGGGGTGCAGCAGTGCCAGGGGTGCAGCAGTGCCAGGGGTGCAGCAGTGACAGGCACAGGGACACTACCGCGGTGGCTCTGCGTGGACGTGGTGCTGCAGCCGGGGCCAGGCAGCTGTGCTGAAATATTCATGCCAGGCTGGCTCAGGAGGCAGAGGGATTTCTTGGAAACTCACTGCGCCTCCTGGATGGAGCTGTCTGCTCACCACGGCTGCCTGGGCACGGGGGGAGCGCGGGAGAGGGGCAGGAATGTCCCCACCTCTGCCAGGGGTTGTGCCCATCATGTCCCAGGGTGTGGAGGCTGGCCCACGCTGCTGGTGCCCCACAGGGCCAGGGCCAGCCCTCAGGGACAGTGCAGTGCCACAAGGCCATGGCAGGGATGCTCTGGGAGCAACTGGTCCCGTTAGGACAGGTCGTGAGGGGACAGCAGTGTCCCTGCACAGGGTGGTAGATGGGGAGCTGACAGTGACAGAGACGTGACAGTGACAGGGAGGGGCTGGAGGCAGAATTCCCCCACAGGTGAGCCCAGAGGTGTCGCTGTGGTGGCTGCAGGGTGAGGGACAGCGGCTGTGGCATTCCAGGAGCTCCTCCTGCACCGTGTCCTGGAGTTTGGGACGGGAGCCCAGGGCTGAGCTCCCTCCCTTCCAGGGGGCTGTGACCCCCCCCAGCACAAACTGGAGCTTGTCCTGGCCCCCTCAGCTCCAGGGCCTGATCCAAGGGTGGGGCTGCACTGTGGTGTGCCCTGGGGAAGGGGACATTGGGGATTTAGGGTTCTGTCACATCCCCCATGAGCCCTGATGGCCCCAGCTGGCCCCGGGTGCCCCACACACAAATACCCCTGGTTTTGCTGAAGTGCTGGCATCTTTTGGCCCCACACACAAATACCCCTGGTTTTCCTGAAGTGCTGGCATATTTTGGCCCCCTGACAGCTGGCATACACGGGCAGGGTGGCACTCCATGGCACAATGACAGGAAACCTGCCCTCTTTCTGGATCAGGAAGGCCTGGGAGCTGTCTGTGCTCAGCTCCTGCCCTTCCCACCACCCCCATCCCAAATCCCACTGTATTTGCTGTCCCTCAGGCCGCTCCCTCTTACTGCTCTCCAAATGTCTCTCTCCCAGTCTCCATGGTGTTAAATTATATTTCCCCAGCTGGATTACTTTGCATTTGTTCAGAATGAATTTCATTTGGCTATTTCCTTCCTAGGCCTGACCCTCCTTTCCCAGTGCATTATCTTTTAGCTCTTTGTCCTCACCAGGATTTGCAGCACCTTCCCATTTCATATCCTCTGCAAATTTAATTAACAGGCTCTTTACCCTCCCTCTTTCAGATCAAATGAAGATGTTAAAGGAGAGCAGACCTGGCACAGATCTCACCACTAACCACTAACAACAATACAAGTACCTTGCACTTAAATTATGCACTTTCCATCAGAAGATTTCAAGGGCCTGTGCTGCAGAGGGATAATTATTAAAGCCGGGAACTCCTCTCCGCTGGGGAATTTAATATTTGAGGTCTGCCTCAGGGCATGTGTCTTGTTGACTGTTGTGTTACCAGTGGCCTTGACAGGCCTGGGATCGATGGCCCTGCGGTGCTGCTGTCCCTGTCCTGTCCCTGTCACGCTGCTGTGGAGCTCCCTGCAGGAGGGACCCCCAGCTGGAGCCCCGAGCAGTGACCTGGCACTGCCTCAGCACTGTCACCTGCTGTGGCGCCAGGAAATGACTCAGGGAAATGCTGACATTTGGCTCGGTTAGGAAATCCGGGGTGTTTCAGCCTCAGTGTGGTCATGGGATGGGGACAGAGGGGTCCTGGGCAGTGTGGGGTACATGTGCTGTGATTCACCTGGGCCATGGGATGAGGAACTCTGGGGGCTCCTGGGGCCAGCAGGGTCAGCTCCTGATGGGAATCACCACCCTGAGGATGAGCAGTGTGAAAAATGCATGTATTTTATGATTGGCTTTTTGCAAATATTAAAATGAATATTATGTGTGTTGTGTTAGAAAGTGATGCTGTATTTATTCTCTTAAGTAGTGTGTTAAATATAGTTTTAGGTTATAAAATATGTTAAAATAGAAACTATGCTATTTAGGATATTTTTTTAAAGAAAGGACTTGCAGCGAGACAGCAGCCACAGGACACCTGAATCTTTCAGAAAAAGAGAATTTATTGCCCTCTTATCAGAAGAAACGAACTTCTTCCACTTCTTCCTGCCTTGAAGGCGCTGTTAGGATTCGGAGGAAGAAGCTGACACTGACCAGACAAAATCCTGTATTTGAATGGAATTTATGCATCATGTATGAGGTGTATGAATATGCAACAGGCTGTTGTTTTTAAGGGTTAATCCTTTGTAAACGTGGGTCCTTTTTCGGGCTCCTGCTGCCCAGAAAAGGTACCCGGACTTCCGTAACTCTTTGTCTCTATTGTCTCATATTGTCCTAATCCAAATTGTCCAAATAGTTATTTCTCTAATTGTATTACTATTTTTATAACCATTTTATTACTTTTAAAATTTTAAAAACAAGTGATTGGCATTTTTCACAGCAGTGCCCCCGGGCAGGGCTGAGCTCTGAGGGTGGGGCAATCCCACCTTGCTTTCCCTTCAGCACAGACTGGAAACTTCCCCTGCTCTCTGCGTGGGGATCACAAGCTGGAGCTTCCCATAGGAATAGAGGGTGGCAAAACCCCCCAAAACCTCTCTAAAATCCTGCTTTTCTTCATTTTAATGGTGACACAAAGTGTGGGACAGCTGCAGCATAAAAGGGATTTGCAGGACAGAGTTCTTCACACAGCAATGGCCTCTCTGCTTTTTGCTGTTTTCCAACATTTAACAGCTGAGTGTTCTCTCCTGTGTCAGTGTTACCTGCACGATGAATAATGCACGCTGCTCCTGCTCTGTGTGACTGTGTTCCCAAATCCCAGCTGCATTCTGTGCCTGCACACAAACCTCCATCCAAATCTGCTGCTGGCCCCTCCTCCAGGGCCGCATCCTGGCCACAGCATCCTGGTGGGAATGAGCCCCAAAAAGGGCATTTTCTGGGGTCACTGCTCCAACTTCCTCAACAAAAATTGCCCTCAGATCATAGGAACACAGTGCACGAGCTGCCAAAAGGAAAACCCCATGGATACAGAGGTGCAAAGAGGATCCAGCATCCCTGGAGAGTCTCTCCCTAAGGCTGGACAGCAGGGCTGGAAAATCCTGGCTCTTGGAAGGTGCTTATTTGTGCTTTCCTGGTAATGCTCCCAAAGTCCCCTGCGCTCCAGGCTCCTGCCTTGCAGAGGGAATTCTGTTATTCCCTGGCTGTGCAGTCCCTGAGCCTGGCGTTAGTCCCTGTGGCATTTTTCTCTCCTGATAAGTCAGCTCATATCCTTGATTTTCACAGCAATATTTCAGAGAGGCTGAGCAGGAATTCATCTGCTGTTCATAACAGAAGGAAAATAACCCCCAGTGCCATTTCAGGGGAATATTGATGTGGTTCTGAACAGGGGGAAGGGACTGTGCAATTCCAGCTGGAAACTGGGACTGTGAAATCCCAGCTGGAAACTGAGGCTGCCCTCCCAGCACTGAGCTCTCAAACACCCCCTCCAAAGGGCAGTGGGATTAAGAACCCAAATTCCTCACAGGATAAACCGGGAAAGAAATGAGCTGACAGTGGTGGGAGCTGGATTTTTGGTGGGCCAGATTTTCCAGAGCAACTGTGGCTGCCTCTGGATCCCTGGCAGTGCCCAAGACCAGGCTGGACACTGGGGCTGGGAGCAGCCTGGGGCAGTGGGAGGTGTCCCTGCCATGGCAGGGCTGGGATGGGATGGGATTTAAGAATTCCAAACCAGTCTGGGTCTCCCTGATTCTATTCCATGACCTACCCCTGGTAGTTCCTGCAGCACTGGGCTCTAACCCTAACTGATAACTAATGAGTTAACCCTTCATCAGACACTCCTATTGCCATTTCTCTTTTCCAGGTGGGTTTCCTTGCTCTGCCTCAAGGAGTTGGGACCCATTGCTATGTTCCTTGCCTTCTGTTTAACCCAAATTTTCAGCACCCCCCAAATTTTTGCTCAGGCACTGAATCAGCTGAGATGATGACAGCCAGTCCCTCTGATCTTCCCCCCAATTTCCCCACCTTTTCCAGCACAATCCATTTCCTCCATGCCTGCAATCTCCACCCTCATCCATGGCCAGAGCCGTGCTGTGCTGGAGATGGGAGATAGAGCACATCAAAGTCAGAATTTTCCCCTTTTCTTGCTGTTCTCTGCACAATTTATTATCAGGGAGTTGTGCCAATCTCGTGCTGCCAGGGCTGGGAAGGCGCTGCTGCTGCTGCTGCTTCGGATTAATTCAATCCAGGTAAAGTTGTCTGGGCTGTGAATTGTCCCTTTCCTGGTGCCAAGTCTGCTTGGCCAGGTTATCACTCCTCAGGAACAGTAGCAGCCAGCTCCTCCTGAGGCTGGAAAATGCTCAAAAAATAAAAATATAAAAATATCCACTGCAGGTTTGCCTTGGAGAGGAGGGAAACTGGAAATTAGGGAGCAGCAGGAATGAGGTGGGGAGCCCCCAAAAGCAGCTCCTTGCTGGGTGAAGAGTGGCCAAGCTCAAAGCTCAGCTCTGTGGGAATCTCTCAGATTCTCCATGCCCTGAATTCCAGTTTGTCCTGGTAAATTATTAATCCAGCAATAAAAGCATTTCCCCTTTCCAGGCCTCAAAACTCCACTCAGGGTCTCCCGTGGCTTTTATCTCCTGCTCCATCCCAGAGGAGGAAATGAGGTGATGGGATTGTCCCAGGGGAGACAAAGGGATGCATTTGTGTCCCTGAGCTGGCGTTTGCTGTGTGCTGCATCCCAGGAAGAGCTGGGTGCTGGGGTGTCCCAGCGGTGAGGCCACAGCAGCATCACTGCCAGAGGGCAGCTGGAATTTGGGAGCAGCTGGCACCCAGAGGTGCCAAGTGCCCCATGGGAATGTCACCTGGGGGTCTGGGCTCACTGTCACACCTCCCAGTGAGGCAAAGAGATTCCCTGGATCTAAGAAACCAAGGCTTGCTTGGCCAGGTGCAGGGAAAGCCCCCTGGATTGTGTCCCCTGGAGAGGATCTGCTGGGGAAATAGGGAATGATGGGGGTGAGTGGGAACAGCAGCAGTGGGAATGGGAAACACCAGCAGGACCATGGAATGGCAGAGCAAAGAGATGGACAGGGCTTGGAGCAACCTGGCACAGTGGGATGTCCCTGCCCATGGCAGGGGTGGCACTAGATGGGCTTTAAGTTCCTTCCAACCCAGCCCATTCCATTCTCCTGTAATTCCACGAGCTCTGCTTGCCATTTTAAACTGAAGCAAGGATTTCCCTGACTCCTGTCCCTAAGGATGGGATCTGCAGTGCCCTTTGGCATCTCCTTCTCCCACAGCTCTGCCTTTCCTCCTTCCCTCTGCCAGGTGTTCCCTGCTGTGCCCCTCCCTGCCCTCTGGCAGTGATGGGAATGCTGAATTCCCACGCCTTGGCAGGCGCCATCCCCACTCAGCTCCGTGTCACCAACACCGGCGCTCGTGTCACCCTCGTGTCACCTCCGATCGTGGCCCCGGCTGCACCGCGTTGCCTCGGCCCAGGAGGAGGCAGCCAGGCAGAAAGCAGAGCAGATGTCAGCCCTCCTCGTGTTTACAGGGGAGAACATCACCTGGCATCACCAGAGACACGGGCAGCGCTCAGTGATCTCCTCCCAGGGAGCCCAAGGACGGCCCCGCACGCACCTGGGGCATCCCCGAGCCTGGAGCCAGGAGACCTTCAGCATTCCCTCATCCTGGCTCTCGGGAGGGAAAACACATTTCTACAGAGCACAAAAGCTCCTGAGAGCAGAGCCTGGCCTGGTCTGTGTGGCCCTGAGGAGATGGAATTGCTGTGGACGCTCCAGCTTGTCCCCTTTGCTGTGTCACCAGATCCTGGGACGACAACTCAGCACCAGCTTGCTCTTGGATGTCTCTGTCACTCTGAACTGCTTCTCCTGCAGGGCTTGCCTCTGTATTCCCACAGCTCTCCTGGAGCCCCTTCAGGCCCTGGCCTGGCTCTGAGCTCTCCCTGGAGCCTTCTCCTCTCCAGGTGAGCACCCCCAGCTCTCCCAGCCTGGCTGCAGAGGGGCTCCAGCCCTGGAGCAGCTCCGTGGCCTCTCTGGACTCACCCAGCATCTCCAGGTCCTTCCTGTGCTGGGATCCCCAGAGCTGGAGGTGGGGTCTCACAAGGACAGACTAGAGAGAGACAATCCCCTCCCTTAAATCATCATGATCAGCTGCTCATCCACGAGCTGTTGGTTCTGTTCCACATTCCAGAGGGAACCCGTGGCTCTCGGGGATTGCAGGAGGTGTGAGGGGCTGGGAAGGGTGGGAAGGCTGAGCTGTGCACACCTGTAATGAGGATGATTGAAGGCTGAGTGCAGGATGATACAGAACAATATCAGTAAGTGGTTTTAGTGTCAGCAATCTTCAAACTCGCTGTCAAAGGGAACATTTAAACGATTTTCCTGCTACTCCAACGCATCCAGGTTATATTTATATCCAGAGAAAACTGGTGCTATAAATGTCAGCTTTGGAGAAGGGCTGGCTGCATCCATCAGAGCAGGAATTAGGAAGGAGGGAGGAATGATGTATCATTGCCAGCTGATGGACTTGTCTGCAAGGAAAATCCCTGAGGCAGGGAATGGATCCTGGTCCCAGCCCAGTCCTGGTGTTTGGGGCATCCTCTGTTTCTGGGGACATGCCTGGGTTTGAACACACAAGTGTCTGCTAAGGAGGGCAGGAGCCTCCCCTGAAATGGAAAATGCAAACCCCCTCCCTATGAATCATTACAATTTTGAAATGAAGGGGCTCTCAGGCAAAGAGATGGGAACAGGAATAACAGTTCTTTACTAGGGAAGAAAATACAAATTTTAAAATGCAGTAATACAAAACACCCCTGCCAGAGCCAGACCATGCCCTGCCCCCTGTGTGCCAGGGCGGTGTCCCAGCCCCATCCCAGGGGGGCTCAGCCCTCCTGCAGTGCCAGCTGTGGCTCTGCTGCAGCAGGGATCCTGCACAAGGGGGGAGTTTTCCTCTGCAGCTCCAGGGCTGCTGCAGATGGGCCTGGGCTCCCTCTGGCCATGCAGGGCAGCAGAAAGCTGCTCCTCTGGCAGTGCAGGGGCAAAGGCTGCTGTGCTGTGCCAGGCTCAGATTGGATCCAGGCAGGAATGCTTGGCTCCTCCCCTGGGCGGAGCATCTCCCCATGGGAAGCTGGGATTGGATCAGCCCTGCAGGGACACTCAGTGGCCATGGACAGCAGAGATCTCCTGCAGGGAGGGTTGGCTGGGGGAGAGATAAAGGAAAAACTGCCCCAAGGACAGCAGAGAACTGCCCCAGCTCTAATGGATGGTGATAGAACACACACCCAGGCACATCTTACAAACTAGGACAGACGATGACATCAGATATGTGATGGTGACTGCCCTCCTTAGCAGACACCTGTCTTTTCAAACCAAGACACCATCTCACATCTGATGTCACCACCCCACATCTGATGTCACCACCCCACCCTGGGCCAGGGCTCCAGAGCCCTGAGGCACACAGACCCTCCTGGGCACTTCAGCTGCTCAAAGCATGCCATGGAATTTGCTTTTCCCTGGCAAACTTCTGCCCATATCCTGTCCTGCCCATCCTTTGCCAGGTGAAATGAGGTTGGAATAAATGGCCTGTGGGTTGCTGCTGCAGATCTGACAGAAATATGATCACATTTTCAAACATAACACGGGGCAAATTGGCCCTGGCAGGTGAAGCAGCAGCACAGGGCTCCTGCTAAATGCAAGGACTCACTGAAATCCCATTAATTGCTGTGCAGAAAATACAAACAAACGAGGGGAAACCATTGACATTCCCGAGAACCTTTGGGTATCAGCAGGAAATCATTCCCAGCTCGGTTCACAGCTTCTGCTGACAAGTCCAGGAGCAGGGAAAGGTCAGCACTGCAGGGCTGGGAGGGCACTGGGGGCTCCAGTGGCAACAGACACGGCAGCCTGTGTGTGCCTGAACCCTCCCTCAGCCCTGCCTCCCCTCCCTCCCTCCGTGCATGCGCTCCTGCCTCCTGCTCCGAGCCATCTGCCCCTACAAAACGCTCTGGGAACGGAGCCCAGGCCATCCCTGGAGCTGTGGGAAGGGAAAAGGGAGGGCTGGGGCAAACGGCAGTGTGGCAGGAATCTCCTCCTCGGTGAACAGCGGATTCCTGCCAGGGGAATCACCTGTGCCCACACCCTGGCAGTGCCAGCCGGGTCCTGCCTCCATCCTGGCCGTGCTGGGTGGAACAGCCCCGCTCCCATCACAGCCAGAGTGCCCCAGCACCTCCCCTGCTCCCTCACCCCACAAAGTGAGCACAGGGAAATCAGGGATTGGCATCCCAGAATGCCAGAAGTGGAGAAAGCCCATCCAGTGCCACCCCCTGCCGTGGCAGGGACACTTTCCACCAGCCCAGGGTGCTCCAAGCCCATCCAGCCCAGCCTTGGGCACTGCCAGGGTGATCAGCTTGAAAAAAAAAGAGGTGAAAAAATAACTTGCTCAATCTAGGGAATAGAACTTTGATTATTGGTTCAGAAATTAAAGCAAAACCAGAGCCAGAGTGAGATATTGGTAAATTCTGAATAGATGGGGAGGTCTAGAGTGCAATTAACCCTCACACCCCAGGGCTGGGGCAAGTTCCACTTCCTGGCACTTTGAGTCCTTATTTTCCCTCAGGGAAAAATGCATTTTAATGCAAAGATTTGTTGGAGGGAAGGGGCAGCACCCTACTGGAGGTTCTGTCAGGCCTTCAATGCTCCACTGGATAAAGGCAGCAACAGCTGCCCCTGGGCCACGGATGGATCATCTCTGCATTGATCCGAGCTAAAATAATTTAAAAACCAGCTTTTAATGCCTGTTCCCCACACTTGGGCTGGCAGTGCCAGCTGGCAAGTGGAGCAGGAGGGAAAAGGGATCTGAAGGGATTTGGGCAGGGGGAGCTCCTCTGTGGGATTTGAGGATCAGGAATATCCTCACACTCCTGCTTCCTCCTCAGGAGGGTTATGGGATGGAGCACAGGGATGGGACAGGAATGGGGCACAGAGATGGGGCACAGGGATGGACACAGGGATGGGCACAGGGATGGAGGACATGGATAGAGGATGGGGATGGGGCACAGGGATGGGGCACAGGGATAGAGGACAGGCTGGATGCCCAGGATCTCTCTCCAACAGGGAATAGGAATAAAGGCCAGGCAAACAGACTCGATGTTCCTCTCTAATCAGCCCCATCCTCGTCCAAACCTCAGCTCGGGCACCTCCCGGGCCAGGTATCATTAGTGAGTTGTTAATCACCCTCTTGAGCTCCTCTCCATCCCCTGTGCCCTTGACCCCGGGGGTTTTTACCCCCCTGTGTTCCCTGCACCCCTTCCCTGGCACAGCAGCGAGCTCAGCAGAGCCCGGCTCTGCTTTCCACAGCACCACGGAATCCGAGACGGCACCGAGAGGGGCGAAGGATTCCTGGAGCCTGGGAACACTTCCATGGCATCAGATAGTGCTGAGGGTGGAGAGGGAGCCTTGAAACCGGACCCTGGGCACTCTCGCCTGGATTCGGAGGCTGCCAGGGTCAGGTTTCAGCAGCACAAAGCAGAGGAATTGTCGCTGTCCCTTCAGGACACGCAGCTCCTGTGGAGGCGGAGGCACCCCCTGCTCTTGCCCGGGCACGGGGGGTTCCCAGCAGTGCTTCCCACACCTCCACCCTGCCCTGCTCCTCCTGGGCTTGGTTTGGGTGTTCCAGGCTGTGGGAGCATTGGGGGTGGGACGGTTGGGACAGACAGAGATCTCTGCAGCCAGGTCAGGAACTTGGGGTTTATTGCAAAGGGCCAGGGTGCAGGGCCCTGCTGGGAGCTGCTAAACACAGCTGGAGCAGGACTGAGAGAAGAGAGGGGGAGAGAGGATGGGAGGGGGAGAGAGTAAAAGGGGTAAGAGAGCGAGGTTCCCATTACAATACAATAAATCTTCTTCTGTGTTGAATATTCTGATTCTCACTAACCAATCTAGTACAAGATACAAATCCTATAGCATTTCCATACATCCTGTAAGAACCATTACATTACCATACTGTGTTACATTTTAAACCCTAAAAACTCCTCTTTGGGCCCCTTCTGCCAAGCTGTAGGGTCTGCTCTGACCCTTGGGCCTGTCTGCAAGCAGAGGGTGTTGTTCCATCAAAAGGGGATTACCTTCAGCCAGCCACACCATTGTTTTCCAGTTGTTCAGTAACTGAGGGATCTCAAAGCTTGCTTTCATTTCAATCTCACTTACAGTTTCCATATTCTCAAAATCTTTTGCCAGACAATCACATTTATAAGGCTTTCCTGTTTCATCTTCCCCAACACCCAGCCATCCTAAGTACTCCCCAAGCTCCGGGAGCTGCTGGGCACCCCAATCCCAGTGCTGTGGGAAGGATGGGGCTCCCCAAGCTCCCTGGGGCTCACCCTCATCTCTCTGCTCAGGGTGGGAGGGGAAGCTCAGCCCAGCTCCCTGCCCAGCTCCCAGGTGGCTGCTGCAGACAACCAGCCCCCCATGTGTGCCATTCACATTCCTGAACAAGATTCCTTCTCAGGGCTTTTCTCCTGGGAAGCTGAGAAGCCTCAGAGAAAAGGAAAACAATTTTTATCTCATTTGCTTCTCCTGTGTTGTGCTCATGTGGAATGTGTTTGGAGATTGTTTACCCACAGGTGATTGTTCCATTGGATTCTGCTGTGAGTTGTTTTCACTCTTTGGCCAATCAGGGCCAAGCTGTGTCTGGACTCTGGAAAGAGTCAGGAATTTTTCATTATTATCTCTTTAGCATTCAGTAATTATCCTTTCTGTATTCTTTAGTATAGTATAGTATAGTATATTATAGTATAATATAATATAATATAATATAATATAATATAATATAATATAATATAATATAATATAATATAATATAATATAATATAATATAATATAATATAATAATAAATTAGCCTTCTGAGAACATGGAGTCAGATGCATCACCTCTCCCCTCATTGGGGTTCCCTGCATTTACAATACCCATGGGGTTTTCTTCTTTCCCTGCTGGAACTTTGTCTCATTCTCGGGGCTTTTGCCTTCCCAGTGCCTCAGACAGCCAGGGCACTCCCAGGCAGGCCAGGCTGCCAGCCCTGAGCTCAGGGATGCTGGAGGGATTAGTGCTTTCCCTGACCTGAGCCGCTCACCGAGCCTTATTTGTGTTAGGGAGAGAAGGATTAGGCAGTGCTATTTCTTGGTTGTAATCCTATTTCCAAAGATACTCAGAATCCTGTAGCCCTGAGCAGGCAGGACCTGTCTCAAGCTCCTTTCCCCGCTGATATCCTGGGCAGCTCCACCCTTCCCAGGCTTTGGCACCCACAGGTGCAGTGCACAGGTGAGAACACCCTCCCTTCCCCAGTAACTGCACTGGGAGATGTTTTCCCACACCAGGGCTCAGCTCTGCAGCTGTATTTTTATTTCACACTCTGGTTCTGACCCAGTGTGAGTAAGGAATGCTGGCCTTGCCTGCGCTGAGGCATCTTCCACCTTCCCCAAACCTCCTTTCTGGGAGGATTCAGGGATTTTTTGTCTCCTTGCAAGTCCTGCAGTAAGTACTTTGTCCCAATCCTTCCCTTCCAGCAGTTGAAACATCAGAGAAACAAAACTGGAGCAGATCCCTGAGCCCTCTCTGCCCCCCCCCTCCATCCATCCCTCCCCAGCTTTCCCCAAGCTTTTAGCCCAAATTTCCCTCCAGCACATTCCCCCTATGGCATGCTGCTTTCTGGAAGGGCTCACATTTCCTGGCATTTGCTCTTTCCAAAGGGCTGGAAAAATTGGGAAATGAGGATGTGTTGTGAGCCACAGGGGAAGCCACAGCATTGCTGGGCTTGCAGAGCATCCCATGGGGAGCAGCAGCGCTCCCAGGACTGTCCCACAAAACCTTTCCTGGCCTTTCCATGGTGCTCCTTGCTCAGGGCAGGGACCCACATCTCCAGGGAGGGGTGAGGAGCTTCAGGCACCTCATTCCACAGAATTCCCTCGTTCTTTCTTTAGGCAGGAGGTAATCCATGGAAAGGAGTGTTTATCCACGGGATTTCCAGCATTTTCCAGAGCTCTCCCCTTCAGTGCAGCTGACTCAGTGGTGTTCTGCTGCCCATTTAGGACAGGACACTCCGAGATGTTTCCAGAAGGATGAGTTAAAGCCTTGCCACATCCAAAAGTCCTGGTGGTCCTCTGAGCATGCCAGGAATCCCTGGATGCAGGCAAGGGCCATGCTGAGGCTGAGAAGCCCTGAGGAGATGTGGGGCCATGGGATTGAGGCCTCTGCACTGGGATTTGCTGGAACTCTGGTTGAGAAATGAGATTGTGGCAGGACTGGCCCAGAGCTGCCCAAAGCCAGGGAGTTTTCCCCCTCGCCAGCTGCTCTGGGAAATCTCATTTTCCATCTGCCTGGCAACTGGGAGTGTCTCAGAGCAGGGCAGGGAGTGCTGAGCCTTTGCAAAGCGTGGAGGCCATTCCTGAGTGCCATAAATCTCCCTCTGGGCTCCCAGGCAGGTGTGAAATACAGGATGCTCCTCATGTGTCCCAGAGCTGGGCAGGATTTACTCCACGCCAGGCTCTGGATGCACATTTCTTATCTCAGCCCCGAGATTTATGGAGTCCCTGAGATTTATTCTGCCTGTAAAATGCTGTTAAATGCAGGGCTGAGTTGTGCAATGGCCATTGTTTGGGAATGCTTTGTGTCTGCTGGCAGAAAAACGGGGCACAGCCCTCCCCGAGTGGCTGCCAGGTGGGAAGAGGCTCAGGAGGGATGTGAGGAGCCAGAATGGGCTGGAGAGGGGCTGGGAGGGACCAGCATCCCATCCTGGTCCTGCTGGGGAGGGGCAGGGGGTGTCCAGGAAAGGGGGAAAGCACAGAGGGGGTGAGGGGATGGTGAAAATCCCAGTCATGTAATGCTAGGGATATAACTCCATCCCTCCCTGCTCCTCCTGCAGAGGGACGCTTGGACAAGGGGACACCAAGACAGGCCAAAAAATTGGGAATTCTGGAGAAAAGGGATGGAGGAACGGTGAAAATGCCAGTGCTGTGCTGCTGGGGATGCACCACCACCCTGCTCCTGCTGCAGAGGGACACTTGGACAAGGGGATACTGAGGGATGGGCCAAAAAATGGGGAATTCTCAGGAAAAGAGATGGAGGGAGTGAGGGGATGGTGAAAATCCCAGTGCTGTACTGCTGGGCATGCAGCTCCATCCCTCTGCTCCTGCTGGAAGGGACATGTGGTCAAGGGGGTGCTGAGGCAGAGAGGCAAAAAACCAAGGGGAATTCTGGGGAAAAGAGATGGAGGGAGTGAGGGGATGGTGAAAATCCCAGTCCTATGGTGCTGGGGATGCACCACCACCCTGCTGCTACTGCAGAGGGACACTTGGACAAGGGGATACCAAGGGATGGGCCAAAAAATGGGGAATTCTGGGGAAAAGGGATGGAGGGAGAGAGTGGCTTGTGGAAAGCTCGCTCCTGTGGCTGCTGGAGCTGAACCATCACCCTGCTCCTGCCTCAGAGGGACACCTGGGGAAAGGGATAAGAGCCAAGAAATGGGAATTCCGTGGAAAAGGGATGGCAGGAGCAAGAGGGCAGCCACGAACCCAGCCTGGTGCTGCACCAGCCCAATCCTGCCACACAGCAGCTGCTCAGGGGGGGATTCCCATGCAGGCCTGGGGCAGATGGGCAGTGGGAAGAGCTCCCCGAGGCACGGGGCTGTCCCCCTGCTCCCCGATGCAGGACAGGGATGGGTGTCCCGAGGCCTGGGGCTGTCACCCTGAGCACAGGGGGTGTCACCCCACTCCCCAGGGCTGTCACCCCGAGCCCTTGGGCTGTCCCCCCGCTTCCTGAGCTCTGCGACTGTCACCCTGAGCCTCGGGACTGTGCTCCCGCTCCCCGATGCAGGACAGGGATGGGTGTCCCGGGATGTGCCCCGAGCCCAGGGGGTGTCACCCTGAGCCCAGGGGGTGTCACCATGAGTCCTGGGGCTGTCACCCTGAGCACGGGGCTGTCACCCTGAGCCCAGGGGGTGTCACCCTGAGCACGGGGGGTGTCACCCTGAGCCCAGGGGGTGTCACCCTGAGCCCAGGGGGTGTCACCCCACTCTCCAGAGCTGTCGCCCTGAGCCCCAGAGCTGTCCCCCTCCTCCCCGGGATTGTCCCCCCGCTCCCCGGGCCGGGGCTCGGCTCGGGCTGGGGGAGGCGGCGGCGGCGCTGCCGGCAGCAAAGGCCCTTTTGATGGAGAGGAAAATGTTCGCTTTTGAACAAGCTGGAGCCGGGCAGGAGCCTGGGGGTTCCCATGGAAACGCCGCGATGAGCGGGGCCGCAGCCCAGCCGCAGCTCCGGGGCTCGGGCACGGCCCGGGCGCATCCCGGGACAGCGGCCGGGAATCGGGAGCGGCTCCGGGGGTCTGGGGACAGATCCCGGCCGTGCTGGGCAGAGCAGGGACCGCCAGCCCGGTGCGAACCAATCCTGCTGGGGAGCAGTGACAAAGCGGGAGCTGCCGCCCATCGGCTCCCGCTCCCATCTCCGGCAGGATCGATAGAACAAATGAGAGCGGGCGGAACAATGCGAGAGAGAGCCCAGCAAACCCCAATTACCCCACAGCTAATTAATGTGTTTTTAAACAAACATTATGGCAGCGCTTCAAAGGGCGCCGAGGCGGCCGCAGAAGCTCCACGAGGGCGGCAGAGCAATTCCGTATCCCGGGGCGGTGGGGTGGGAAGGATCCCAAAACAAGAGTGGGGAGGGAAAACAATTGCTCGATCCGAGCCCAGCTGGGGAAAAGCGGAGCTCTGTGCAGCCACAGCACGGGGACCGTGCTCCCCCAGCATCCCGCAGGGCTGCGGATCAATAGTGCCGGAGAAAGAAAAACAGGGAACGGAGAAGAAAAGGAGGAAAATGCACGGCAGCAGCTCCCTCAGCCCTTCTAGGAAGGAGCAGACAAAGGGATGCGAGGCCCGACCTTCCTGCAAGGACTGTGACCCGGAAAGCTGACCCCTGGACAAAGGGGATCCTTGGGAAAACAACAGCACCGGAGCACTGACTGCTCCCTGACAACGCCGAGAGTTATCCCGGCCGGGCTGGGGAAAACACAGGAAGGCTGGGAGCCCTGAGATCCCTGCACACCTCCCAGACACCATCCTGCCCGGACATGGACACACCCCAAACAGCAGCTGGAAACCCCCCGGCCGTGCCTCTGGGGGAATTACAGCCACTGTAGCACCATCCTTAAATTCCAGCCGCAGGAGCAGCATCCTTAAAGCCCAGCTGGATCCTCCTGAGGAGAGGCAGCCCCACAGTCCCTGGTGTTCCAGGACACACCAGGGAGGGTTTGCCCACCCTGAAGATTGGGGAAATTGCTGCCTGAAGGAATTGGAGATCATCTGACAGCACTGAATCCGTGCATGGACCCATCAGGCTTGGGATAAAACCAGAGAGGCTGAAGCCAGGCCTGGGTGAGGCACCAGAGCTGGGCATTGTACAGGAAACATCCACTGGGGATCCTGGAAAGCTTCTGAGCAGCCAAAAGGGGCTCCAGGAGAGCTGGAGAGGGACTGGGGACAAGGCATGGAGGGACAGGACACAGGGAATGGCTCCCACTGCCAGAGGGCAGGGATGGATGAGATATTGGGAATGAGGAATTGTTCCCTGTGAGGGTGGGCAGGCCCTGGCACAGGATGCCCAGAGCAGCTGGGGCTGCCCCTGGATCCCTGGCAGTGCCCAAGGCCAGGCTGGACACTGGGACAGTGGGAGGTGTCCCTGCCAGGGCAGGGGTGGCACTGGATGGGATTTAAGATCCTTTCACCCCAAACCATTCCATGATCCTGTGATTCCCCCAGACTTTCCTGGCTGCCATGTGATTCACAGACAATTCCCACGAGGGTTGTTGTGTTTTTTTGCTCAACCCAGCTCGGCAAATTTTTCTCCCAAGAATTTGTGGAGGCTTTTAGCACTGACACACTTTTCCAGACTGAGGGCGGAGTCTGCGGCTGGGGAAGGAGGATTCTGGAATTGCCCCCTGTTGGGGGCCCAGGCCCTCAGCCAAAGTGCTCAGATGGCAGCTGAGCCCCTGCTGGGAATCCTCTGTCCCTCCTTAACCCATCAAGGCCTCGTTTAGCCCTGGAAAAGCAGTTGGAGGATGTCCAGGAGGGATTTCACTGCCCAGTGATGGGGGACTGGGTTGGATGTATTGGAAAAAAGGCTCCCAATATTCCCAGTTAGATTGTGCCTGGGCCAGTCTGACCCTCGCTGCTGGGCCAAAGGCAGCAACTGTGGTGTGTCACCCCAGAGATACCTTGGCTTGCTGGAGATTGCAGCTGGGCACTGAACAAGTCCAGGCCTGTTAGGAACCCCATTTACCTCAGGAGGAATGGCTTCAGGCGATGGTGAAGAGAAAAAGGAGAGGATTCTGCTGGAGGGTTTAATGTCCAGAGGTTTATTCCATGGTTCCAGAGGTCTGAACGTGAGCAACTGCTCCAACAGAATCCCGGCCGCATGGTCTGATCACCTTTTTAAGCTCAGGGACAGAGGGAGGGGAGGTACAGGTGAGCACCAACCAGGTGAGAGGGGCAGGGTCTCAGGGGAAGATGACACCCAGACAGGCCAATGACCTCTGGGCATAGGGGCATCCTTTGAACTTGACCAACCACAGGACGCCTTGCTGGAATGTTCAGCCTGATTGACAGGACTCACTCAGCATGGGGGCAAGGGGGAAGGGAGAGAGGCACAGGCACACCTGGGGGAATGACCTGGAAGGACAAAATGGGACATTACAGCACACCACAACAGGATGGACTTGAATCCTGCAGCCTGGATGAGATGGGGCACAGGGAATGCTGGATCCAGCCCCAGTCCTGCAGCCTGGAAGTGACAGGACACGGGGAATGCTGGATCCATCCCTAGTCCTGCAGCCTAAGTCTGAAGTCCCCTGGGGTCAATCCCTGCTCAAACAGGGTCAGTGTTGGAGGCACCTCTGGCTCTTGCCTCTCCTTCCCTCCTGATGGTCCTTGCCTGGTGCAGACAAGAAATCCCATTTTGGGGTGATACCTCCAATTTGTGGTGTATGGGACCACCCAGCTCCTACAAATCCCATTTTTGGGTCATGACTCCAATTCCTGGTGTATGGGGAGCTCCCAAGTCTCAGAAATTCCATTTTTGGGCCACGCCTCACTCCAAGCTCCCTTCCAGGAGCCCAGGGATGAACTCCCAGCTCCGGGCAGTGCCAGCACAGTCGCCCACCCCCAGCCAGTGTCGCTGCAGCTTCTCCTTGCTCCCAAATCCGCCAGTCCCAGGCAGGGGAGGTGTCACAGGCTGGGGAGGTGTCACACACCTGGGGCTCGTTGTGCCCGGGACAGAGGAGCTGTCAGTGCGCACTTGCAGCACATTAGCAGGGTTTGAGCTCAGTGCTCCCTGTTTGGGATAACTGATGGGAGCAGGCAGCAGGAAGCCCCAGGAAGGAGGATTTTGCTCTGCTGCTGTGCGGGAGTGCAATCCCAGCTGTTCCCCGCTGGATTCCTCAGTGCTTTGTTATCTCCTTCCCTCCTGCTCCTGAGCATGGCCCAGGCGGGGCAGGAAGCAGCTGGGGCCTGGATTACCTGGGACAATTCCGTGCCCTGACGAAGCTCTGGAAGGAGCAGGAAGGAAGCAGCACAATGGCCCGGGGCAGGATGAAGGGTCCGTGCAGGAAGGCGCCCCTCCCTCCTTCCCATCCCTGCGGTGTCTGGGGAGCTCTCAGGAACCCCTTCCCTGGATGCTGGGGAGGACGGGATGGGAACCTCCTGCTCCTCGTTTCCCTGTGCTCCAGGTGCCGCAGGATCCGAGCCCTGCAGGCACAGGTGAGCAGCCTGGCCTCGGGGCTCCCCTGGGAGATGCTGCTCCTGGAGCTGAGCCTGCAGGAGGCTCCTTGGTGGGACGGATGCTGTTCACTTCCAGAAACTGAGAAAGGTTTATTAAACCTTGTAAAAAAATACAACAGAAAACTGAATTGAGAAAATATTACAGTAGAGGATTTTCACCCACACAATGGAGGTTTCACCTTTTAACCCTTTAGCCCCCCTAAAGTTCTGTCCATCGACTCCTCCTTCCCTGCCCAGGGGTGGAGATCCCTGCCTGACACCTTGAGTGGGGCTCAGGCGCTGCCACAGGAACGAGTGACCCTTCCGAATGTGCCAAACCCAGGGCATCTCTGATAACAACACAAGGGGGTAAAACACAACTATAAATCTATAAAACTTCTCCTGACACACACACAGGATATTTGCCTTTTAACTGTGAGAGTCAGCCATGGCACTGCTCATCTGTCACACTGGGAGAGGCTCAGGTGTGCTATTTGCTGGGTCCCCAGGACGAAGGAGGAATTGAGAATCTGACTTTGTGTTTTCAGAAGGTTAATTTATATGATATGATATGATATGATATGATATGATATTAATACTAAAGAATAGAGAAAAGGTGCAGACAGAAAGCTTAACAAAATACTAATTAAAAATGTGTGTCTGCTTCCAGACACAGCTGGACAGTGATTGGTCATTAAGTAAAAACAATTCACATGAAAACAATCCAACAACCACCTGTTGGAAAAACAATCTGCAACCACATTCCAAAGCAGCAAAACACAGGAAAAGCAATCAGATCATCATTGTTTTTCTCTTTCTCTGAGGCTTCTCAGCTTCCCAGGAAAAAAAAATCCTGGCAAAGGAATTTTTCCAGAAAATATGACAGTGACACTCAGGAGTGAGTGGTGGCAGTGCCCTGTGTGTGGTGTGGCAGTGCCATGCAGGTGGCACTGAGTGGTGGCAGTGCCCTGTGTGTGGTGTGGCAGTGCCATACAGGTGGCACTGAGTGGTGGCGGTGCCCTGTGTGTGGTGTGGCAGTGCCATACAGGTGGCACTGAGTGGTGGCAGTGCCCTGTGTGTGGTGTGGCTGTGCCATACAGGTGGCACTGAGTGGTGGCAGTGCCCTGTGTGTGGTGTGGCAGTGCCATGCAGGTGGCACTGAGTGGTGGCAGTGCCCTGTGTGTGGTGTGGCAGTGCCATGCAGGTGGCACTGAGCGGTGGCGGTGCCCTGTGTGTGGTGTGGCAGTGCCATACAGGTGGCACTGAGTGGTGGCAGTGCCCTGTGTGTGGTGTGGCAGTGCCATGCAGGTGGCACTGAGTGGTGGCGGTGCCCTGTGTGTGGTGTGGCAGTGCCATGCAGGTGGCACTGAGTGGTGGCGGTGCCCTGTGTGTGGTGTGGCAGTGCCATACAGGTGGCACTGAGTGGTGGCAGTGCCCTGTGTGTGGTGTGGCAGTGCCATACAGGTGGCACTGAGTGGTGGCCGTGCCCTGTGTGTGGTGTGGCAGTGCCATACAGGTGGCACTGAGTGGTGATGGTACCCTGTGTGTGGTGTGGCAGTGCCATACAGGTGGCACTGTCCCCTCTGTGCCACTCTGCCGTGAAGGGTGGGGGAAGCACAAAGCAGGGGAAGCACCAGGGGAGCTTTGGATTGGAGATTAGGAGCAATTTCTTCTCCAAAGGGTTTGTCCAGCATTGGAACAGGCTGCCCAGGGATTTAAAAGGAGTGTGGATGTGGCACTTGGGGACATGGTCAGTGGTGGCCTTGGCAGTGCTGGGGAATGGTTGGACTTGTTGATCTTTGAGGTTTTTTCCAGCATAACCAGTTCCACGTGCCCCTGTGCCTCCAGGCTGGATTCCCCCTCCTGCATCCCTGCCCATGTCCCTTGCCCGTGCTCCATCCCACCCTCCCTCTCTGTTCTCATCTGTGCAGATCCACAGGGCTCCCTCTCTGCTCTGCTCAGGTCATTACTCGTCAAATTTCTTAAATGCTGGAAAAACTCCCGAGGAAACGCAGCTCTGCAGGTGGGGAGCCTGCTCAGCCCTGCCCAGCTCCCTCCTTCCCCTGCCTCCCTCAGCCCCGCAGGTGCTGCCGAGCTGGGAATTCAGGTGTTCAATGTGGAATTCAGGGAGGTGGGAATTCAGGTGTTTGAGGTGGGAATTCTGGTTCAAGGTGGGAATTCAGGTGCTTGAGGTGAGAATTCAGGGAGGTGGGAATTCAGGTGTTCAAGGTGGAATTCAGGTGTTCAAAGTGGGAATTCAGGGAGGTGGGAATTCAGGTGTTTGAGGTGGGAATTCAGGTGTTCAAGGTGGGAATTCAGGTGTGCAAGGTGGAATTCAGGTGTTCAAGGTGGAATTCAGGTGTTCAAAGTGGGATTCGGGTGTTCAAAGTGGGAATTCAGGGAGGTGGGAATTCAGGTGTTTGAGGTGGAATTCAGGTGTTTGAGGTGGAATTCAGGTGTTCAAGGTGGGAATTCAGGTGTGCAAGGTAGAATTCAGGTGTTTGAGGTGGGAATTCAGGTGTTCAAGGTGGAATTCAGGTGCTCAAGGTGGGAATTCAGGTGTTCAAAGTGGGAATTCAGGTGTTTGAGGTGGAATTCAGGTGTTCAAAGTGGGAATTCAGGTGTTTGAGGTGGAATTCAGGTGTTCAAGGTGGGAATTCAGGTGTTCAAGGTGGAATTCAGGTGTTCAAAGTGGGAATTCAGGTGTTCAAGGTGGGAATTCAGGTGCTCAAGGTGGGAATTCAGGTGTTCAAGGTGGGAATTCAGGTGTTCAAGGTGGAATTCAGGTGTTCAAAGTGGGAATTCAGGTGCTCAAGGTGGAATTCAGGTGTTCAAGGTGGAATTCAGGTGTTCAAGGTGGGAATTCAGGTGTTCAAGGTGGAATTCAGGTGTTCAAGGTGGGAATTCAGGTGTTCAAGGTGGAATTCAGGTGTTCAAGGTGGGAATTCAGGTGCTCGCCTGGATGGCTCCCGATCAGGAGCATCGAACGGGAACAGAGCACAAAAGGCACCTGGGGGGAAATAAAATAAATAATATTAAAAATATATAAATATAAAGCAATAAATAAATAAATAAATATAAAAATATAAATATAAATATTATAAAAATATATTTAAAAAATGCATTCCTAAGAGGGCTGAGGGGGGAGCAGCACAAGGAGCAGCAGGGTTCCAGCGAGATTCCAGCAGGATTCACCCCCTTCCCTTTGGCACAAGCAGGGGCTGGGAATCGCAGGATCCAGGGGTGGTCTCTGCAGCTCGGTGTGAGCAGAGCCTGCCCTGGCCTGCCCCTGCCTGGGGACACGGATGCAGCCCCGGTGGAGCGGAGCTGCTGCTGCTGCTGGGAGTCTCGGATTGCTTCCTGAGGCTGCTCCCATCAGTGGCACCGTGGGAATTGGGAGGGGGAAGCCGGGGACAGGCTCAGCGTGGCTCTCAAAGGCTCGGCCTCGCTGGGATCAGGCTGGAGCACTCCAAGGACGTGTCATTATCCTGTGTGCAGAGCCAGCAGATGTCTGCTGGGATCTGTCCATCCCTTCCAACTCGCCTTCCCCCGGGACAGCTCTGGCTGCTGTTTCCCGTTCAGAGCTGGGAGCACACACGGATCAAACCCTCTGCAGCGCCCTGCAGCCTTTGCCAGGCAAGGGTGGCAGTGCCAGCTGCCCTTCCTGCCCTGTCACGCCTTGCTGGGGTTTAGAATCCAGATCCTGAGTGCTCACATCCAATTCCTGCAGCAGCACCCGGGGCCTGCAGAAGGGACTCCTGCAATGAAACATCCAATACTCTGAGTGCTCTGGGCCACTGAGCCTCGGTCACAGCAGAGGTCACTTCATCCCAGGACATCATCCCTGGCCCTGTCCTGCAGCCCAGTGCCACCCCCAGCTCTGCTCCCCACCCTCTCCTCCCCTCCCTGTGCTCCTGGATGGACCAGCTGCTCCTCCTGCCCTCTCCCACAGCCTCCCCCACAGCCTGCTCTGACATCCAAACCTTATTTAATGTCTGTTTTGCTGCTAGGAAATGCAGTTCGGTGGCTGGAGATGGGGAGGCAGCCACGTGAGCAGCAGCAGCAGCATCCCCGTGGATCCCTGGCAGGCTCTCAGCCCCTTCCCTGGTGCTCCAGGGGCTATGGAGCTTGTTTAGCTGCCCCTACTAGAAACTAATAGAAAGGAAGTATGGAGGGGTTTGATTCCTCTAGTGTAGGTTCGATTCCTGCTTTTCTAAGTCCCAGGAAATGAGAGGCAGCCAGGGCTTGGAGCATGCTGCTTTCCAAGGGTTAATGCCTGCTGCAGAGCCCTGATTCCCCCCTCTGCCTGGAGAGCACTTGGAGCGCATTCAGCATCCCCAGACCCCTCATCCCGCTCTCCCTGAGCTCGGCATTCGGCGCAGCGAGGACCAGGAGCGGCTTCTCCCCGATCCAGGAGCCCTGAACGTACAGGCAGATTAATTTAGCATGAACAAAACGCTCTTGCAACACGAATGCCCTGCAGCGACAGGGCTGTGGCTGTGCTGGGAGCGGGGATGCCGGGCCGGAGCAGCGCTGCCCGCTCGGGATGCTCTGGATGCAGGCAGGGATGCGGGAGGAGCGGGACAGGGTCACAGGGAGCCTGGGAGAGGGGCTGCGGGCGGTCCCGGCGGGAGCAGAGCGCGGAAATGGGAGGCAGCAGGACAGGGATGCTGCCAAGAGCTGTCCCAGAGACAGATCCGGACAGATCCCGGCGGGAGGAGCAGAGCAGGGAGCGGGATCGGCCCCGGGACACCGCGGGCGCGGCCAGATCGGGGGAGAGGAGCACGGAATTGTCACTGGTACCGCGAATCCATCGTCCCACCGGGCAGGGCAGGGCAGGGCAGGGGGAGGATGTGACAGCCAGCAGGCTGGGTGACATGGGACAGGGCTGGCTCCTCCAGAGGGATCGGTACCGGCCCAGCTCCCTGTGCTGAGCTCCCCCAGCCCTGCACACACAGGGAAAGGGGCACTGAGAACAGGGGTGTGAGGGAGGGAAACTGGGAGAGCTGGGGTGTGCAGCCTGGGGAAGGATCCAGGGAGAGCTCAGAGCTCTTCCAGGGCCTAAAGGGGCTCCAGGAAACCTGGAGAGGGACTGGGGACAAGGGATGGAGGGACAGGGCACAGGGAATGGCTCCCACTGCCAGAGGGCAGGGATGGATGGGATATTGGGAATGAGGAATTGTTCCCTGGGAGGGTGGGCAGGCCCTGGCACAGGGTGCCCAGAGCAGCTGTGGCTGCCCCTGGATCCCTGGCAGTGCCCAGGGCCAGGTTGGACATCGGGGCTGGAGCAGCCTGGGACAGTGGTGCCCCTGCCCCTGGCAGTGGGAGCCATTCCCTGTGCCCTGTCCCTCCATCCCGTGTCAATTGTCTCTCTCCAGGTTTCCTGGGGCTCCTTCAGGCCCTGCAAGGCCACCCTGAGCTCCCCCCAAAGCTTCTCCTGTGCAGGTGAACAATGGCAGCTGTGCCAGCCTTTCCTGCCAGCAGAGCTGCTCCATCCCTGGGATCATCCTGGAGCCTCCTCTGGCCTGGCCCCAGCAGCTCCAGCTCCTGCCTGGGCTGGGGCAGCTCTGCAGGTGGGAAATCACCTGAGCACAGGGACAGATTTTATCGAGGTCTCCTCTCCTCTCCAGACTGAAGAGGTTCCTCAAGCCACTCCTCATCACAGAGATGCTGCACACTGCCTTCAATCCCATTTTTCCTGGTGCCCAGGAGTGTGACCGTGTTCACAGGCCTCCGAGGATAAGGGAAGAGACAAGGATCTGACTCCATGTTTCAGACGGCTGATTTATCATTTTATGATATATATTATATTAAACTATTCTAAAAGCATAGAAGAAAGTATTTCCTCAGAAGGCCAGCTAAGAATAGAATAAAAAGGAATGATAACAAAGGCTTGTGGCTCAGACTCTCTGTCTGAGCCAGCTGACAGTGATTGGCCATTAATTAGAAACACCCACATGAGACCAATCCCAGATGCACCTGTTGCATTCCACAGCAGCAGATAACCATTGTTTACATTTTGCTCCTGAGGCCTCCAGCTTCTCAGGAGGAAAAATCCTAAGGAAAGGATTGTTCATAAAACATGTCTGTGACACAGGAGAGAAAATTCCTTTTTGACCCATCACGAGTTCATTTCCCAGTGAGTCTGATGAGGGACGTTGCCCAAAGCCTTCTGACAATCCCTGCAGATCCTCTTGAGCAGATCCCCCTGTGCCCATAGAAAAAAAATAAAAGAAAATTTGGGAATGGAGTGACTCCAACCAAATGGATTGGGATGAAATGAGGTGCAGTGAAAGGGACTTGATCCCTTCAGTGAACATTCATGGATTCTTGATGCACAATTTCCTTCCCCAGTCACTAAAGGAAATTTTCCCCATTAGAACCCATTTATTCATGTACCCAACAGCTCCATTTCTGTTTTCCTGACACAGAGTCTGACCCAGTGCTCTGTGAGGCTCCACATCCCATTTAATCCTTACAAAACCCCACACAGCCCCCTCAGGCCACATTTGATCCCTTCCCTCCCTTTGCCACCGAGCCCATTTCCACACTGGGTTTTCCATCAGCAGATGGGAAATATCACCTTTGCTTTCTGCACCATTCTCGGGGTGAATCTCCCTGCTTCTGGCAATTAGCTCCTATTCACACCATCAATTTGCTCTGAATTCCCTCTCCTGATGGCAATCCCATCAGAATCAATTCCTTTGATTCCCCAAATCAGCCTGCGGTGGTACCTGAGGCTCAGCCTGCCTGGGGACCCCCCAGCCCCATTTGCTCCCTCTCTCCCCTCTCGCTGTGATTTCCTTCCTGCCTCTCCAGCTGCTTCTCCCCCTCCCTCTCGTGCTGGGCCTGGCTTTGTCTCCTGCCAGCCCCGGTGTTTTCCTGGGATTTACAGCCTGGCTGTGTTCTCAATTAGCAGGTTCCTTCCAGCCTTTATGGCTTCCCAGTCACAACATTTCCAAGGCTGTGGCAACATATTAGAGACTGCAGATGTAAAACCGGTACTAAAGCAGGTATTAACTGCACTGAGATCTCCTCAGCCTCCAAATTCCCAGCTCCTGGGAAGGCTCCACGAGCCTTGGGGGCAGATGTGGCTTCAGACCAGGCTCCCTAAATTACCTTTCCTGGAGCATCCCTGGGAACAAAATCCTTCCTGCCTTTCACCTCCCACCTTGGACACTTCCCTTCCATCCAGCTGGAAATAAAGGTCCTTCCAACTCTTCCCTGCTTTGCCTCCTCTTGCAGCTCCTCAGGAGCTGGGCAAGGCTGGAGAGCCCTCCCTGGTCAGATTCTCCCCTTTCCCAGGGCAAATCCCCTTTGGAGTAAGGTGGAGCGTGGTGGGAGCAGGAATTATTTTGTGGATGGAAACAGCCCAGCCACTGAAAATCTGGGATGAAACACCCTGGAGCAAGGGGTGGCTCCCAGGGGGGAGGTTTGGGATGCCAGGCTGGAATTTTGGGCATCCAGGACCCTCCTTCACAACCTCACAGTGGGGCCCTGCTGATGGCTTCGGGTGTGATCCCTGGGCTGGAACATCATGGATGTTCTGGGCAGGGTTTGGCTTGGAAAGGCATCCCTGGGGCTCTCCTCATTTCTGGAATTTAGTTTGGAAAGGCATCTTTGGGGGTCTCCTCATTCCTGGAATTTGGCTTGGAAAGGCATCTTTGGGGGTCTCCCCATTCCTGGAATTTAGTTTGGACAGGCATTCCTAGGGCTCTCCTCATTCCTAGAATTTGTCTTCCTAACACGTCTCACGGTCTCTCCTCATTTCTGGAATTTAGCTTGGAAAGGCATCCTTGGGGCTTTTCCTAATTCCTGGAATTTGGCTTGGTAAGGCATCTCTAGGGCTCTCCTCATTTCTGGAATTTAGCTTGGAAAGGCACCCCTGGGGCTCTCCCCACTCCGGGAATCCAGTGCTCACAGTTCAGAGCCCTCTCTGTGTCTCCCTGCAGCCTGTGCCGGTCTCTCCCGAGCTGCCGGGCTGATCCCAGCCCAGCCCTGCTGCTTCTCCTCTCTCCTCTCTCCTCTCCCGTTATCAGCTCAGGAAATGGAGCCGAGCATCCCTCAGGAATACCCTGGGAGCTCACTCAGCTCCCTGCACTGGAGCTGGGGCTGGGAGGGGCGTTTGGAGCGGAGATAAAGCCTGGGGAGATCCCAGGGAGGTGTTTGGTGTTTGGTGTTTGGTGTTTGGTGTTTGGTGTTTGGAGTTTGGTGTTGGTGTTTGGTGTTTGGTGTGTTTGGTGTTTGGTGTTTGGTGTTTGGTGTTTGGTGTTTGGTGTTTGGAGTTTGGTGTTTGGGATGGAGAAGGAGCCATTCAGAGTCCATTCACACCTGAGCGAGGCTGGAGCCTGTTGGTGACTCCGAACTGCAGAGCAAACAGGGTGGCAAGGATGGGCAGCAGCAGAGCCTGGCCCAGCTCCGTGTGGGGGGACAAAAATCATCCCCTTGTCCCTTGGAGCTCCACTCGAAGCCAAGCAGGACAAAACTCAGGAGTTGTGCCCCACAGCAGAGCCAAAGCAATGAAGGCAGCTGTGAATGCAATCAGGGAAGCGTCCATGGGTGTGATTCCTGAGGAGAGGGGCTCAGGACGTGGCAGAAATGGGAATTCCCTCCCTGGCAAGGTGGGTGGCAGGAGCAGCAGGCGGGAGCTGTGGCTTGGCTGGGGCCGTGTGGGCATCAGGAATGCTGGGGAATGTCTGCGGGTGCTTGCTCTGCTCCCAAGGCGTTCCGAAGAATAATAGCACTGATCTTGGAGGGATTTCAAGCAGCTGAAATTAGAATGAATGCTGTTTTTAATTTGGACTAACGAGCTTAAAGAGCAAAATGAAAGACTCCCAGCAATTTTGCAGAGTCAAGACACTTAACACGAAGCCGGGGAACATCAGAATGTGATCTTTGCAATGTTTCCCATCTGATCCGCAGAAAGAGCAAACAAGCCCCAGTGTTTGAGTCAGATTAAATGGTTAATTATTACTGCTATTGTTGAACTCTGACAGTGTGGCAAATCAGTGATGGATGGCAGAGGAATGAAGCTGGGCTGGCTGGGAGCAGCAGCAGTGCTCGGGGAGCTCAGTGAGGACTGGCAGCATCACAGCTGGATTTGCCGGGGTCACCCCCTCCTCTGGGGACACAGGGACCTGAAAATGGGCCTGGCTGGAGGGGGGAGGCATGGGGGGAGTGTGAATACAACCCTCAAACATGAGAATTTTGTTGGGATTTATTGGGGTGCTCCCTGCTCAGCAAAGCTCTGTGTGTGGCACAGCAACCTCCAAGGGATTTGCTGGACGCTGACATTGTCCCTGAGCAGCCTCTCTGGGACTGAGTTAAAATTAAAACTCCTCCCGCCTTGCCACAACAGCCTCTGAGGTTTGTTGGGAGAGCATCTGGCCAGATTATCTTAAAAAAAAAGTGCAATTACAACAGCAGTGAGGTGCAAAAAGGAAAATAAATGTCCCCAGCTGTGTCGCAAAGGCTGTTGATGTGACAGCCCCTGTGCCAGCTCCTAATTTCTGGAGAGCCAGGTCTGTGCAGCTGCTGCTTGAACTCCATCCCACAAGGGGGAAAATGAAGGGCTCTGAGGGCTTGGTGATGATGCTGCTGCCCACAGAAGGACCTCAGGTGCTGAGCCACAGTGTCACAGTGCCACAGTGTCACTCTCAACAGTGCCACAGCGTCACTCTCAACAGTGTCATCCCCCTGCATGATGGTCCCACACTGTTCCAGCCAGAAATGTAATTGCTCCTCCTGTGGAGCTGAGTTAAGCCTGGCAGGAACATCCAACACTTCCAACCAGGCCTTGATGGTGCCTCTCATCACCTTTCGATGGAGGTTTCCAGCCTAATTTGCTGCAAAGAAAACCTTTAAAATAAATGTTTGAAAGGTTTCAATTTGTTGCAAAGAAAACCCTTAAAATAAAGGTTTCAAATGAACCTCAGTGTTTCAGGTGGACACCAACATTCCAAGGGTTTTCCAGCTTGCCAGGACAGTGGTGCTGGGGTGAGATGAACTTCCAGGTGTTTGGGGGGCGTGGATAACACCCTGATCACATCCCAAAGGCTCCTTGGGGTGTGTGAACAGCCTGTGCTGGGCCAGCACACCCAGGCAGAGATCACAGGGGGGCGTTTGTGTTTGGGGTGGGGAAGGAGCCGTTCAGAGTCCGTTCACACCTGAGTGAGGTTGGTGACTCCGAACTGCAGAGCAAACAGGGTGGCAAGGATGGGCAGCAGCAGAGCCTGGCCCAGCTCCGTGTGGGGGGACAAGAAATCGTCCCCTTGTCCCTTGGAGCTCCACTCAAAGCCAAGCAGGGCAAAACTCAGGAGTTGTGCCCCACAGCAGAGCCAAAGCAATGAAGGCAGCTGTGAATGCAATCAGGGAAGCGTCCATGGGTGTGATTCCTGAGGAGAGGGGCTCAGGACGTGGCAGAAATGGGAATTCCCTCCTTGGCAAGGTGGGTGGCAGGAGCAGCAGACAATCCCCCTGGCACTTCTGTCAGCATGGGGAGGAGGCACATCCTGATTTCTTGTAACAAAGATCCCTCCCTTCCCTCCCAGCTCCATCCACATCCCCTGTCCTTCCCACACTCCTGAACCCTCCCTTATTCCAAACACTGCCCAGGAAGCAGAGAGTGCCCAGGCATGGGGCGCAGGGAGGGACTGTGACAGTGTTCACAGGGGTTTTTGGTTGAGGGAAGAGACAAGGATCTGACTCCATGTTTCATAAGACTCGATTTATTATTTTATGATATATATTACATTAAAACTATACTAAAAGAATAGAAGAAAGGATTTCATCAGAAGGTCAGCTAAGAACAGAATAGGAAGGAATGATAACAAAGGCTTGTGGCTCTGTCCAAGCCAGCTGGGCTGTGATTTGCCATAAATTACAAAGAACCATGTGAGACCAATCACAGATGCACCTGTTGCATTCCACAGCAGCAGATAACCATTGTTTACATTTTGTTCCTGAGGCCTCTCAACTTCTCAGGAGGAAAAAATCCTAAGGAAAGGATTTTTCCATAAAAGATGTCTGTGACAAGGGATGTGCCCGGAGCTGGGCCCTTCCCACCTTGGGCAGAGCCCCTGCGATGGGCACCGTGCCCGTTCCAGCTGCCAGGACGATGCAGAATCAGCTCCATCCTCCCTGGCATCCCTCCCTCCCTCACTCCCAAGCCCTGCTCCAGTCTGTAGTGGGTGGAGGAGGCTCCTTCCCGCCCACATCCTGTGCGAGGAGCATCAAGGTAAGGATGGGAGCGGGGTGGGACCTGCCGGGCTCTCTCAGGGCCAGCAGGGATTGAAACAATCCAATTTAGCCGCTGCTGCTCCCAGGGACATGAATAATGGGAAGTTGATGCTAAACTGGAGCCATAATTTTCATACCAGTGCAAACAGATCCAAATTGTGATAAAAGGTTTTCATCTGCCGAGGCTTGGAGAGGCCCCCGCGCGCTGATTTACGGCGCCTCTTAATGTCGCATCTGACAGCACTTTGCAAACAAAATGTTCTGCCCATAAACTCCCAGACAGGGACTTGGGGAGCCTGGGGGAGGGAGGCAGGGGGTGCTGCTGGGGCACTGAGATGCTTTGAGCTCATCCAGAGGAGGCAGCAAGGCTGGTGAGGGGCTGGGAACACAAACCCTGTGAAGTTTGAAGGAGCTGGGGTTGTTCAGCCTGGAGAAAAGGAGGCTCAGATGTGACTTTATTGCTCTCTAAAATTTCCTGAAGGGAGGTTCTAGACAGGTGAGGTCGGTCTCTTCCACTGGGCAGCACTGACAGAACCGGAGGACACAGTCTCCAGCTATGGCAGGGAAGGTACAGGTTGGATATTAGGAAAAAAAATTCACTAAAAGAATAATAAAGTACTGGAATGTGCTTCCCAGGGAGGTGGTGGAATCACCATCTCTGGATGGGTTAAAAAAAGACAGGACATGGCACTTGGTGCTATAGTCTAGCTGAGGTGTTAGGGCACAGGTTGGACTCGATGATCTTAGAGGTGTCTTCCAACCTCATTATTCTGTGATTCTGTGATTCTGTGATTCTGTGATTCTGTGATCCTGTGATTC
This sequence comes from Melospiza melodia melodia, assembly GCF_035770615.1. Classification (NCBI taxonomy): domain Eukaryota; kingdom Metazoa; phylum Chordata; class Aves; order Passeriformes; family Passerellidae; genus Melospiza; species Melospiza melodia. Next base: position 4,125,113 of record NC_086207.1, read on the forward strand.
TGTGATTCTGTGTGATTCTGTGTGATTCTATGGTTCTGTGATTCTGTGTGATTCTGTCGTTCTGTGATTCTGTGATCCTGTGATTCTGTGATTCTGTGATTCTGTGTGATTCTGTGATTCTGTGGTTCTGTGGTTCCCAGTTTTCCCACCAGGGCAGCTGGATAGGCTGTGGGAAGGCAGGAGGAAGGTGAGGCTGAAGGCAAAGCAGCCAGTCTTGGGAGGCCCCAAGGAAAGCATCCATCTCCTGCTGCCCACATCCATGGCTGTGTGTCCAAATGACAGCCCAAATCCCAGAGGGCATGTCCACAGCCAGCAGGAGCAGGGAATTGGCTGCTGTGGCTGGGAGCATCCATGGCTTGGCAGGGCCACGCTGCCCTTCTGTGCCTCCTCCCCTGGGAACTGAGCACCAGCAGGTTCCCTTGGGAGCCAGGTCTGTGCCGGAATTCAGTCAGGTGGATCCTTCCATCCTGGATCATGGCTGTGGGAGCATTGGGGGGTAGGACATTTGGGATGGACAGAGACAGAGATCTCTGCAGCCAGGTCAGGAACTTGGGGTTTATTGCAAAGGGCCGGGGTGCAGGGCCCTGCTGGGAGCTGCCAAACACAGCTCAGAGCAGGCTGAGAGAAGAGAGGGGGAGAGAGGATGGGAGGGTGAGAGAGGATGAGAGGCAAGAGAGCAAAAGCATAAGAGAGTAAAAGGGTAAGAGAGGTTCCTGTTCCAATACAATAAATCTTCTTCTGTGTTAAATATTCTGATTCTCACTAACCAATCCAGTACAAGATACAAATCCTACAGCATTTCCATACAGCCTATAAGAATCACTACATTACCATACTGTGTTACATTTCAAACCCTAAAAACTCCTCTTTGGGCCCTTCTGCCAAGCTGCAGGGTCTGCTCTGACCCTTGGGCCTGTCTGCAAGCAGAGGGTGTTGTTCCATCAAAAGGGGATCACCTTCAGCTGGCCACACCATTGTTTTCCAGTTGTTCAGTAACTGAGGTATCTCAAAGCTCGCTTTCATTTCAGTCTCGCTTATAGTTTCCATAATCTCAAAATCTTTTGCCAGACAATCATATTTATACAAAGCTTTCCTGTTTCATCTTCCCCAACAACTGCTTTTCTGAGACCCTGTGACCCAGCCCTGGGAGGTTTTGTCACTCTGTCCCTCACTGTTTCCATCCCTTTCCTTCCCTGTGCCAGGGGCACATCAGATCCCGGTGCCCACCCCTGCCCTGCCTGGGGGCACATCCCTGGGGAAAGGATGTCCGTGTCCCTGTCCGTGTCCCTGTCCCTGTCCCTGTCCCTGGCAGTGCTGAAGGAGCCGCTGCAGGGCGGGCAGAGCCCGGCAGGGATGCGGTGTTGGAGGGGAGCTGGAGCTGCGGGAGCTGCGGGAGCTCGGGCCGATGGATCCCAGCCCCGGGCACCGAGCACGCAGATCCGCTGCAGTTTGCACCAGTGGAAGCTTTCTCAGCCTGCTTGGCTCCCTTCCCGGAGATAATGAGCTGCAGTAATTGAGCCCGGAGGTCAGGAATGTGCGGCGGCTGCTGCCAGAGAGGAGAGGGCACTGTGCTGCGCGGGGAGGCGCGGCCGAGGTGGTGCCGTGTCTCCGTGGGTATGGGGATGCGAGCGGCGCCGCAAGGACCGGGAGAGCTGGGGAGAGCGGTGCAGGCACACAGGGCTGGAGTGAACACTCGGGTGCTGCCCCACGGAGCAGGGGGAGCAGAGCCAGCCCTGGGTCTGGGGCTCTGCAGGGGCTGGGACAGGGTGGGGACAACCCAGGGATGCTCCTGGATCCCCTTTGGGGTCCAAGGTGGGACCTGGTCTGGGTTTGAACAGCCAGGTGTGTGCTGAGGAAGGCAGGAGCCTCCCCTGAAATGGAAAATGTTGAACACCCATGGTGGCAGTAGGGTGGGATATGGAATTCCACCTCCATAAGGTGGGACTGTGCCGAGGGTCTGCCCTGAACCCACCAGCAGTGCTGGGCACAAACAAACCCCCACACCCATCCCAAAGCAGAGCTCCGGGCTCTGATCCCACCAAGTGCAGCTGGGACGTGCCCTGAGTGTCCTGCTGTGGTTTCCAGTGGGAATTAGCAGGGAATGGGGCTGGGGGTCCTGCCTGGGGCTCCCTGCAGCAGCTCCAAAGGTGCTTTGTGGTGCTACAGCTGGGCTGGGAGGGCACGGAGCTGCCGCTGAGGCTCAGAGCAGAGCTGCCCTGCCAGGAGAAGCTGCCGAGGAGCTGCTGTTGCTCTGACAACAGCCAGAGCATCCCCTATGAGGAGGGGAAAAGCTCCCGACCGTCCCACCCACCACACACAGGAAAGGAGATTTTGCTCCCTGGGTGCTCAGCAGCCCTCAGGTGGCAAGGGAAGCCCCCGTGGCACTGGGGCACCACCAGGAGCTGGTCTGGCACAAAAATAAACCTTTCTGAGTGCACATCAAAACCAGATGTGGACATAGAAAACCCCCCAAAAAAGGCAAAAAAATTAAATAACCTCAGTTATTACATATTTTAAAATATTAATATTTAAGTATTAAAAATATTTTAAATAACAGCCCCAAATGGGAAGGTCTGCAGATGTTTGGGGTCCAAAGGAACTCCAGGGATGAATAGCAGAGGTCAGGGCTGATGGGTTTCCAGCCTTCCCAGTGACATCAAGAGGGTTTTGGCTGCCTTTTGGTCGCTGCTTGGTGTGAGAATTCAATGCTCATAAAGCCCCCAGGGAACCCCCACCCTGCTGGGTCCCTGACTAGAAAGAGTTCCTTTATCCCAGTGCCAAAGGAGCCAAACTTCACCATTCCCATCTCCCCCTCCAGCAATGCCCCTGGGTCCCTGCTGCACTCCCAGAGCCTTTGAAATCCTCATTTCCAGCAGCCACAGTGGAGCTTTCACGGCCGGGGTCACGGCTCCTCCCCAGAGCTATCAGTGTGCCTTTCTCTGGCCTCGAGAGCTCCCCCAATAATGTTCCTTCTATTTGTGTTTGCAAAGGGTTTTCTGTGGATTTGCTGCTGCCAGGGCCTTTCTGGGGGAGTTTTCCCTGCAGTGGGGCTCACGGTGCCCTTTGGCTCTGCCCCTGCCCGGGGGGATCTCCGAGGGGAGCTGAGAGGAAATAAAAATGAGCAGCACTGATTGTGCAGGCTCCCAGATTGGCAGGAGGATGGGACAGGGGGCATCAGCACACACAGGCACCAATTCCAGCAGCGCCAGGGCTGCTCCCATCCCTGCTGGACTCTTGGGTTTGTCCCCAGGGCTGGAATTCCTGCCCCAAAGGGCTGAGTATCTGTCACTATAGGACACAAAAGAACACAAGCTCACACCGCTGTTCTCAAGGCAAAGAAAAAAAGGAAGTTTATTTTTTGACATTTATAGTTTTCTAAAAGTGTCAGCGGATTGGAGGGTGACAGTGCCACCTCTCCAATGACACTGGTCAAACCAACAGTCCATCAACTCTCTCTTCTTCTGTAAAGGAATGCAAACCAATGAGTTATTTACAGAAAGTGTGCGAGAAAGTTCACTACAAGAATGTCAACATCAGAAGGCTTAGAAAATCTTAAAAAACCAGGGTGACGAGTATCCCTTCTCCCCCAGCCTTGGGACAGCCTCATCCCTCTGCTCCCTCTGCTCTCCACAGGCAGCAGCAGCAGCAGATCCCTGCTCTCCCCCCTCCACACCTCAGGCAGTTTTCCCCAGAAGCCTCCCGGGATCCCACAGCAAGGATGAGGCACCTGGGCAGCTCTGGCAGGTCCTGTCTCCAGTGGGACAATCCAAGTTTGCTGCTTCCTTCCAGACTCAGCTGGTGCCATCAGCTCCTGGGCCGCTGTCTGAGCCATCTCCAGGCTGCACAAAGTCCTGCCATGCTCCCAGAGGGATCCCTGCGGGCACAAGGGGATGGTTTGTGGCCCAAAGAATGCAGGATTTTCTCCTGGTTCAGCCAAATGTGTGATCCCGTCCAAGGGTGGCCCCAGGGACCTGGTCTAACCCATTTTCAGGTCTAACCCTCCTCTGATCCCAGCTAAATCCACATCCTTGGGTGTTTCCTGTGGCCATGAGTCCCTCCAGCTACACTTTTGCTGTACACAGGAAACTGATTCCTTTTATCTGCTCTAATTGGGAGCCTTCTGCCGTCCTGCTCTGGCCCTTCCCACCTGGAGAGAAGGGGAGAGGGCACAGGGCTGTTCATGGCCCCTGTGATGGGCAGGTGCCTGCACCACATCCCAGCAGCATCTCCTCCCCACAGAGTGACCCAGCCATGGAATCAGGGAATGGCTGGGGCTGGGTTGGAAGGGAAATTAAAGCTCATCCAGCCCTGCCATGGCAGGGACACCTCCCACTGTCCCAGGTGCTCCCTGCCCCAGTGTCCAGCCTGGCCTTGGGCACTGCCAGGGATCCAGGGGCAGCCACAGCTGCTCTGGGCACCCTGTGCCAGGGCCTGCCCACCCTCACAGGGAACAATTCCTCATTCCCAATATCCCATCCAGCCCTGCCCCTGGCAGTGGGAGCCATTCCCTGTGCCCTGTCCCTCCATCCCGTGTCAATTGTCTCTCTCCAGGTTTCCTGGGGCTCCTTCAGGCCCTGCAAGGCCACCCTGAGCTTCCCCCAAAGCTTCTCCTGTGCAGGTGAACAATGGCAGCTGTGCCAGCCTTTCCTCCCAGCAGAGCTGCTCCATCCCTGGGATCATCCTGGAGCCTCCTCTGGCCTGGCCCCAGCAGCTCCAGCTCCTGCCTGGGCTGGGGCAGCTCTGCAGGTGGGAAATCACCTGAGCACAGGATGGTTCTCTCGAGCTCCCTGCAGTCCCTGGAGTGCAGCACCTTCATCTCCTGCTCCCAGCTGCTTCCCAGCATTCCCATATCACACTCCCTCACACAGCTCATTGTCCTTGTGCCCCTCCAGGCCAGAATTCTCTCCATTTTTCGTGTCCTATCCCAGGTCACTGCTGTCCTTCCCCTCCGTGTGACCAGCCAAGGCTCTGTCCCCAGCTTTGTGTTCCACCACCAGGCAGAATCTGTCAGATCCTCCCCAGCACAGGAGGAAACATCACACCTTGGGAAGGCAGGAGAGCCTCTGGAGGAAGGGATGGGAGGGGGGAGCGCTCATCCCTTCAGCTCAGAGCCCTCAGGAGGATCCATGCCCTGGCGCTGAGCTCCCTCTCAGGTGTGCATTCCGTGCCAGGGTTCCTGAGCAGCCCCTGCCCTGCTGGCTGTGCCAGGTGTGAGTGTCAGCAGGGATGAGCTCAGCCCCTGAGCTGAGCTGTTCCCCTCGGCTCTGGGTGTCCGTGCTCTCTCCTCACTGCTCAGCCCCGTTCCATTCTCACTCCCTGCAGAGGAAAACCAACCACACGTCTGGCAGAGTCTGGCACACACCCCTGAGCCCGGGCTGATTAGGAGGGTGAGGATCCCACCTCTGGCCTGATCAGTCTGACCTGTGTCTGCTTTCATCTTCTCAGGAGGACGATTCTGCACCGAGGGCCCTCAGCACAGAGCCCTGCAATGGGAGCTGGGAGCTCTTCTTCCTAAATGGGAGGAAAACAAAGAGCTGAAAAACCTGGGAGGCTGGGAGGAGTTCAAGCCCTGTCTAGAGGCTTTCTGGGAGACACAGAGCTGCCCTGTGGGCAGGAGGGGTCAGAGCCAATTGCCTGGGGGCAGCAGCTCTGCCCAGGGCTGGGTGTTCAGGGTGCCAAGGGCGGCCTCCAAGTGCCCAGTGCTGGGGAATGGGTGAGGGGGTGACACAAACACATCTCCCTGGAGCCAGGAGAGGAGTCAGCATGCCCTGGCCGGGCACTGGATAAGGGATGGGGGCCTGCAGAGCTGGGGCTGGCACAGCACAGGGCAGTGCTGAGCCTGGGTGAGGTGTGGCACCCTGCTCCTCTGTCGGAACCTAGCGCATCCCTCTGGGTGCCCAGAGTTGCCAGGACCCTGCCAGGGGGCTCAGAGACCCTGGCACACAGCCCAGAGCACCTGTGGGTTTGATTATGACCCGTGGAGCAGGTTGCCAACTTTGTATGAGGACAGGAAAGTCACACAGGTCTGAATAGTGTAATAACAAAATTATCACAGGGTAAAAATGTAGATTTTAGGATTTTTGGTATGGGGGTCTGGGGACAAGATGGAGGAACCTGGGCGTGTCCAGCCTTTCTTGTTCTTCTTCTCCTCCTCGTCCTTCTTCTTCTTCTTCTTCTTCTTCTTCTTCTTCTTCTTCTTCTTCTTCTTCTTCTTCTTCTTCTTCTTCTCCTTCTCCTTCTTCTCCTTCTCCTTCTCCTTCTCCTTCTCCTTCTCCTTCTCCTTCTCCTTCTCCATTTTCTGCAGTGGTGTTGGCACTTTGGGATTGGTTTAGAGTAGAAGCTCACTGTCTAACACAGGTGATAGGTGTTGGGAATTAAGTGTAAATATGTTATACGTAGTTTGTAGTATAAAAGGACAACACAGAGTGCCTGTGGCTGCCCTGCTGAGCAAATCTCAGCTGGGCAGAAAGAAAATTTTATAGATAAGAATTAATAAACAACCTCAAGACCGAAAAGTGAAGAGCCCAGACTCGTTCCTCAGCTGCACGGGCTGAAACAGAGACATCCTGCACATCTCAGGGCAACAATTAACAACCAAAACCTGAGAGTCCTCCACATCCCATGGGAGCACAGGCTGCTCCCACCCGCTCCAGGGCACCCCTGTCCTGCCACTGCTGTCACCTCCTGCAGGCAGCTGTGCCTCAGGGCCATGTGCCAGCTCCAGGGACAAGGCAGGGATGGAGCAAAACGAAAATGGGACAGGCAGGAGGATGAAGAGGAAGGGAAATGAGGCAAGGAATGGAGCAGGCAAGGAATGGAGCAGGCAGAGACAGGCAGGGATGAAGCAGGCAGGGATGAAGCAGGCAGGGATGAAGCAGGCAGGAGGATGAAGAGGAAGGGATGAAGCAGGCAGGGGATGAAGCAGGCAGGGATGAAGCAGGCAGGGATGAAGCAGACAGGGATGAAGCAGGCAGGAGGATGAAGAGGAAGGGATGAAGCAGGCAGGGATGAAGCAGGCAGGGATGAAGCAGGTTGATTTTGGTCCCAGCAGTCAAGCCCTGCTGCTGCTGCAGGAGTTTCCCTGGACTGATTTATCCAGGGCAGGCCCCAGTCCCTGTGTGCTGCCTGGGACACAGCATGGCCTGATGGGGCTGGAGCTCACACGAGACCCAGATGAGGAGCCCCAGCACACCCTGGGCAGCAGGGTGGCACACAGGGGGGCACACAGGGTGGCACACAGGGGGGCACACAGGGGGGCACAGAGGGTCAGGGCTGGAGCCTGGCCGTGCAGGGACATGGTGACACCCTCGGGCTGTGCACACCAATGTCCCTCACGTCCCTCTCATTTGATTAATGCTCCTTCTGGACAGCTGGAGAAATGCTTGGACTCGGCAGTGCAAGAGCAGAGATTGGCAATCATGTGAAAAATAAGGGAAAGGGTTCAGTGGAAGCCTGGCACTGTGAAATGAGTGGAATTAATTCAAAGGCAGCCAGGCCACAGTGTCACCAATGTCACGGGCAGCCAGTGCCCTGCTCGGGGAGAGTGGGCAGTGTGGGCATGGCCCCATGGCCACCCCATCGATCTGGGCAGGAGCCTGGCCCTGGATGGATCAGGGAAATGCCTGGAGCCACATCTGACAGCTGAGCAGGGACAGGAGTGGATGTGTGAGAAATGCCGAGGGCTGGGGGGCAGAGCAGGGGACAGGGCAGGGCTGGGGCACAGCCTGAGGGAAAACAGCACCTCTGGTGCGGCAGGGAGACATTGGGGACATCGGGGACAGTGAGGAACCGCCCCAGATTTCATCAAATCCCACCTCTGGTGACGGGAGCAGGTTGGCAGGGGAGCACGGGCAGGCTGTGTGCCCTGCAGGCACCCCAGCAGTGGGGATGTGTGTGGGCAGCAGGGTCAGGCTTAGCCAAGAGCTGCACTGACAATATTTGCTGCTGCTGCTGCTGCTGTGTTTGTCACCTCAGAGCAGCTCCGAGTTCCTGGCCGGGCACAAAATTATTCCATTTCATGAGAACGGAGAGAAAAGCCCAGAGAAAAAACCCATTGAGGGACAAAGGGGAGCTGTCAGCACTTTGGAAATGAAAAGGAAAGCAGCACCAAGCAGTTCCCAGGGTGCTGGGTGGGCTCCTCCAGCAGGATCTGCAGGGATCCGGGCAGGGATGGGTGTGGTGGAAGGAGGGCTGGGAGTTCTCATGCTGGAGGATCCCTCCCATAAAACCTCCAAGTGCAGCCAGCAGGGCTGGGGGGAGCACAGGAATCTCCTGGGATGGTCCCTGCTGGACTTCCCAAGATGCCTCCTCGGATATTTAAATCCCTGTGGCAGCTGATTGCTTTCCAGCCCTACCCACGAGGGTATCCAGACCCTTCACACTTCAGCCTTTTAGGGATTTGATTTCCATCCACGGGTGATGCCAAGGGATCACAGGGCTCCTCTGGCAGGATCAGAGCAGGGCAGGGGGATCCCCGGGCTGTGGGATGGGATCCAAAGCACACCTGGGATCCAAAACACACCTGGGATCCAGAGCACATCTGGGATCCAGGGCACACCTGGGATCCAAAGCACACCTGGGATCCAAAACACAACTGGGATCCAGAGCACACCTGGGATCCAAAACACACCTGGGATCCAAAACACAACTGGGATCCAAAGCACACCTGGGATCCAAAGCACACCTGGGATCCAAAACACACCTGGGATCCAGAGCACATCTGGGATCCAGGGCACATCTGGGATCCAAAACACAACTGGGATCCAGAGCACAACTGGGATCCAGGGCACATCTGGGATCCAAAGCACACCTGGGATCCAGAGCACAACTGGGATCCAGGGCACATCTGGGATCCAAAGCACACCTGGGATCCAAAACACAACTGGGATCCAAAGCACACCTGGGATCCAAAGCACACCTGGGATCCAAAACACACCTGGGATCCAGAGCACATCTGGGATCCAGGGCACATCTGGGATCCAAAACACAACTGGGATCCAGAGCACAACTGGGATCCAGGGCACATCTGGGATCCAAAGCACACCTGGGATCCAGAGCACACCTCATCGTTCCCTACCTGCTTCATTCCCTACTTGTTTCACTCCTTGCCTCTTCATTCCTTGTCTCTCCATCATCCTCTACATCTTCATCCCCTGCCTGCTTCATCCTCATCCTCTTCCTCTTCATCCCTGTGTGTGTCTCATGGCTCCACCCTGGCACTGCCCGTGGTGTCATCCCAGCTGCACTTTGGGATGGGGGAATGTCCCTCTGACCGGCTGGATCAGCTGGTTCCCGTTGGGAAGTGGCGATGGGGGCACAAGGGAGTCAGGAGGAGAAGGAGGGATATTTCCCTCTGAACATCCCAATTTTGCTGCCTGAGAAATTGGAAGTGGCAATGGGAGCGCGAGGGACTCAGCAGGAGCAGGAGGGACATTTCCAGCTGAACATCCCGATTTTCCCAGCTGAGAAATGGGAAGTGACAAAAGCCGGGCTCCTTTTGCCGAGGCAGGAGATGCTCCTGGCACGGGCAGCGCACTCAGCATTCCTCAGGGACACGTTCCCTGCTGCAGGCCCTGCCTGGAGCTGCTGCCACCACGGCACAGGCAGCACCCAGGGATCCCTTTCCCCTGCAGGGATTTGCTCCTGCAGCCAGCCAGGCGTGGGATGTGTGCTGATCCCAGAGTCAGTCCCAGGAAAGGCCCCACTCTCTAAACAACAGGGCTGGGATCAGGGGAGTTTGGTGGAAGGATAAACCTGGGCTGCTTGGGGTGAAGGCTGAGGAGAAGCTTAGATGGAGATAGGACATAAAGAAAGTTATAGGGTGGAAGTATGGAAGGGCTTGACGGCTGGCCTGCAAGCAAATCTGAGTCAATAGAAGAAATAACAATTGATGATTTTGGAGTGTATCCATAGCAAGGAAGAAGACAAATCTGTCAGCATGGAAGCAGAATAGAAAAGATACATGAAAATATCTGTAAGCTGACTACGTGCATAAGTAGATGTATATTAAATTTCTGTAAAACTTTTGCCAATTATATTGATGCTAATTGCTTTGCACCAATGAATATAAGAAGTTATTGTGATGTAGTTAATGACTTAAGATCACACTTTGTCGAGAGTATATAAGCTGGAGAACATGCAGAATAAAAAACTTTTTTCCTCTTAGACCCTGATCACGTGTGTGTGTGTGTGTTTGTGTGTGTGCGTGTCACATCCAGCCTGACAGTGACATGGAAGCTGTGATTTGTTGAGTCGAAATCAACCGTCTTGGTTAGACTGGTTACACGTTCCAGATGTGCTCCTGGAATGGGCAGGAGCTGCTCCCCATGAGCAGCCTCTGCTCTGATTCCCAGCTTCAGGAGCTGCTCCAGTTCAAGGGCATTTCCAGGCTGGTTTTGGGGAGATATGGTGAACTCTGCCTGGCTGAAGGGCTCATACAAGGAATTGGTGTCCAAAATCCACCTGGGGAAACTTCAGGAACTCCTCTGACCCTTTCATCCCCCAGTTCAAGGACGTGTGATGCTCTCAGCACTTCAGGCTGCATTGGGAACTGACCAGAAATTCCACCTCATTTGTTTATAATCAGCTCTGAGTTTTCCCTGCATCCATGGAAGCTGGCAAGGGGACATGGCTGTTTATTCACCAGAGCTTTGCAAACACAGAGTGCAGGGGGAAGGGGCTGGGAGGCTGCAAATGCAGCTTCCTGATCCAAATGTTTGCTCTCCCTTTTCCCCTTGGGTCTGCACAGTGTGGAAAGGGGGTCAGGGAAAAGCGTCCCTGCTTTGGTCACATTCCCATAGGAAGCATCTGCTGCTAAACATATGGTGTGGAATACAACCCATCCCAGAAACACAAACACAGCCTTCTCCTGGGTTTCTGCCTCACAGAAAATTCAGGAAGGGGCTCTGGGCAGAGGGGAGATGGGCTGTGGGATGTAGGTGGCACAGCAAGCTCAGAGTGGGAGTTGATCAGTGGAACTCCAGATGGAACCATCAGCTGAAGGTCAGGAGGGAGCTCAGAGCTATCCCAGCTGTGCCAGCTCCCCTGGAAAACAGAGCATGAGGAGAAGGAAGTGCTGGAATGGGGAATACAGGGTGTGTCCAACCCATAAAGTACCTTTGTACTTTATATAAAATACATTTGTGCCTTTTGGGCATGGGGATGTGGCTGCTGCTCACATTTTGGTGTCCTCATCCGTCACCAAGAGATGGGAACATGTTCTCCATGGAAGCTTGGCCTGGAGAGTCCAGGGATGTGACTCTGCACCCTCAGAGCCCCTGGCCTGGTGCTGCAGGTCCCTGGGTTGGGAACAGAGCCAGAGCTCTCCTCTCATCCCTGTCCTCAGCCAGGCACAGCCGTGCTGGGAGAGCCGGGCTGACCAGAGGGAATTCCACACCAGAGCGTCATATCCAGGGAGTGAACTGGGGGTTACTGGGAAAGGGCTGAGCTGGGCTCCAGAACGGGGCCTGGCATCAGGCAGGGAGTGGGGAGGGATTGTTTTGGGCATCACTTGGCTTTTGTCATCATCATTATTATTACCATAATAATAATTATTTTTATTATTATTATATTTATTATAATAATTATTATCATTGTTATTATTTACCATTTTTATTTGCCATTATTATTTACTATTAGGACATCATTTTACTTCATTTTCAATTATTAAACTGTTCTTTTCCCAACACACAACTTTTATTTTGATTCTCCCCTTTCCACCAGGGTGGGTCACATCTGAGAGGTTTCTCCCAGCTGCTCAGCCTTGCCCAGGCTGGATTCCCAATAATTCCCTTCTCCTACACCATGTGCCCACAGGGATTCTTCCCTGGGATGAAGAACTGACTGACCAAAACCAGGGAAAAAAACAGGATCTGGAGAAAAGACAACTTGAGACCTGACCTGAGCAAGAGGCTGGTCTTTAGGACAGACTTTAAAGAAACTGTAATTAAAAGCACTGAAATAAATAGAAAAAGGGATTAAATCCCACATGGATTTACCAAAGGCGCTCCATGGCAGGTTGGCTTTTTTTAGGAAAGTAGCTGCTTTCCCAGACAAAAGAATTCCAGGAGATCTCATCTCCCTGAACCTCAGTCAAGCATTTGATGTAAGGCACAGAAGAAATTATTAATTAAACTGGTGAGGATGGGGATTAATGGAGAAAGGAAACTGGGAAATGCCCGGAGGGGAGGTGGCAATGGATGGAGTTAAACCAGCAAGCTCGGAGCTGCAGGCAGGCTGCTAATGGAGTTCCTCTAAGATCCATTTGGGCTCTGATTTTCTTTAATATTCCCACTAATGATCTTTGCACAAAAGGTAGGAGGCTGCTGATAAAACCTGCTGGAGGTTCAAAGGAGAAGCCGGTGATGGCAGCAGTGGAATATCAAACAGAGGAGCTTGGGTGACCTCAAAGGCTGCAGGATGAGACCTGGAAGGGAATTCAGGAGTCCAAATGTGGGGTCAGGGGCTCAGGAGCTGATCCAGGAGCTCCAGAGCTGCTCCAGGAAATGAAAAGCAGGAGGAGCTGCTGGAGAGTCCCTTGGAGAAGGAGCATCAGCTCAGTTTGGAGCAGAGATGGTCAGCTGAGCTCCAGGAGCTCCTGGGGCAGAGATCCCTCACTCCAGGGCCAGCCCTGCCACTCCTGCTCCCTCTGAGCCTCTCCCCCTTCCCATGCTTGGAAGGATTTGGTTTCCCTGCCCACCAGGGTTGCTCTGCCAGCCCAGAGTGCTCCAGGCAGGGGCTGCAGGAGGAGAATCCTCTGAGCTCAGGGGGATGTGGCACAAAGGAAAACAGGGCTGGACAAGTCATGAGCCCTGGGATAAGAGAGGGAAGAGGACAAGTTCCAGCAATGCCTACTGAACATCTGTGTGACTCTGGGAGGGCTCTGGGAACCCCCAGAGTCTCCAGCCCTGTGGCCACACAGAGATGTGAACCCTATGTTCCAGGTTTGCACAAATTCAGCAGGAATTTTCCCCATGGAAAGGGTGCTCAGGGATTGGCAGGGGCTGCCCAGGGGGGTTTGGAATCCCCATCCCTGGAGGTGTCCCAGGAAGGGCTGGAGGTGGCACTGAGTGCTCTGGGCTGGGGACAAGGAGGGGATGGGGCACAGCTGGGATGATCCTGGAGGGCTTTCCAGCCTCAGTGGCTCTGGGATTGGAGAAGGAGCCAGCTGGGACAATGCTGTGTCACTGCTCTCTTCCCTGCCCGCTGCCAGAGGTTTGGCACCGAGCTGGGCAAAGGGACATCCATCAAAATATGTCATCTGCTCTATGTCACTTGGCTCCTGTGATGAGCTGGCCCCGTGTCACCGTGGGCAGTGGCCACATCCCCACCCTGGGAGCAGCTGTGCCTTGGCTCCTGCCGTGGGGGACACGGCCACACACCCCTGACACCCCTGCCACCCCGACACCCCTTCCCAGGGCTGGTCCCTCTGAGATGTCCCCTCTGTGCTGCAGGCAGGGGGAGGTGACAGGGCTGGCGTGTCACTGCCCCATGGAGCTGCCAGCTGGGGGATCCATGGCGGTGGCAGCACACGCAGCCTGGCGTGGCTCATCCCGGTGCCAGCTGCTGCTGCTTCCACTCCATCACCCCTTGGAGCTGCTCCTCTGCTGGCAGCGACTCCTGCTCAGCAGGGCAGCTCCTGGAGGAGGCCTGGGCACGTGGCAGGCTGGTGACAGTGACAGTGACAGTGACAGTGACAGTGACAGTGACAGCTGGGCTGCCCCAGTGACATGGCCCCACTGCCAGGGCAGGGCAGGAGCTGCACGTGGGGTGGAGAGAGAGGGAAATGCCAGGAGAGAGCTCTGGGTGTGTTGTAAATGCAGGGCCACCAACAAAGGAAGGAATGATGAGGATCTGTGACCGTGTTCACAGGGGTTCTTGGATGAGGGAAAAGACAAGGATCTGACTCCATGATTCAGAAGGCTGATTTATTATTTTATGATATATATTATATTAAAAATATACTAAAAGAATAGAAGGCAAGGTTTCATCAGAAGGCCAGCTAAGAGTAGAATAGGAAGGAATGATAACAAAGGTTTGTGGCTCGGGCTCCTTGTCCAAGCCAGCTGACTGTGATTGGCCATTGATTACAAACAACCACATGAGCCCAATCCCAGATGCACCTGTTGCATTCCACAGCAGCAGATAACCATTGTTTACATTTTGTTCCTGAGGCCTTTCAGCTTCTCAGGAGGAAAAATCCTAAGGAAAGGGTTTTTCATTAAAAGATGTCTGTGACAGACGTCATCTTATCAGAAGGCTAATTTATATTATATTATATTATATTATATTATATTATATTATATTATATTATATTATATTATATTATATTATATTATATTATATTATATTATATTATATTATATTATATTATATTATATTATGTCATGTCATGTCATGTCATGTCATGTCATGTCATGTCATATCATATCATGTCATGTCATGTCATGTCATGTCATATCATATCATATCATATCATATCATATCATACTATATTATAGAATACAGAAAGGATAATTGCTGGATGCTAAAGAGATAATAATAAAAAATTCCCGACTCTTTCCAGAGTCCTGACACAGCTTGGCCATAATTGGCCAAAGAGTGAAAACAACTCACAGCAGAATCCAATGGAACAATCACCTGTGGGTAAACAATCTCCAAACACATTCCACATGAGCACAACACAGGAGAAGCAAATGAGATAAGAATTGTTTTCCTTTTCTCTGAGGCTGCTCAGCTTCCCAGGAGAAAAACCTTGAGAAGGAATCTTGTTCAGGAATGTGAATGGCACACATGGGGGGCTCACAGGGTTACCTGGAGGGGGTGGGTTAAGGGAAGGAGCCCCTCCCTGGGCAGAAGGTGCTCCTGTCTCCAGGAGGTTTCCTGAAGAGAGGCCCAATGCCCTCACCTCCTCCCTCCAGGGCCTCTCCCTCCTTCCCTGGAGGACATTCTCTCCATGTTTTCATCTGGAAACAGCCCCACTGCAACTACAGAGATCCCAAACTGCTTCAGCCCCGTTCAGACAAACCCAACCTGGCTGCCTGGGCCCTGCTCGTGGACAGAGCAGTTTTCCAGACATCCTGAGGGGATGGGAATGGAGCTCCAGGAACATCCTTAGTCTCACCCTAAGTTGTCCTTAGGATCTTCCAGCTGCCAGCTCAGCAAGGCCATCCCTGTTTACCCCAGGGAGAGCTGAGGAAGGGGTGTGGATTGCAGAATGGATCCCTGGTGCTGAGGACCAACCACATCCCTGTCCCCTCCTGCAGCTTCCCCAGCACCCATTGCCATTCGGCGAGGGATTACCCAGCTGCTGCTGCAGGGCAGAGCTCTTTCCTGGCACTTCAACCCTTTCTCCACATTCCTGCTGTTATCCCAGCACCCAGAAACGGGATTTGAGATCCCCAAAGCCTGGCTGGGGAGTCAGTTCCACACAGTCCCAGCTCCATCACCTGCTGTGCATCCCAAGCAAGGGAGAAGCAGCAGAGAAGTCGTTCTGTGGATAAAGAATTCCCAGGGGCCTCCTTGTGCCTGGAGCAGCAGCTCTGCAGCTGGAGCGGAGGGACGTGCCTTGAGAGCAGGGCAAAGCTGGGAATGAGCCCTTCTGAGACATTCCAGCCCATCCTGCTGATCTGACTGTTTCCACAGCATTGAATATTGATCCATGGGCTGGGAGGCACTGGAATGGCCTCTGTGCTGGAGCAGGGATGGGAGTGCCTGGAATGAGGCACGGCTTGGAGTCACTCAGGGCTGCCCCCATCACTCTCACAGCTCCTGAAAGGTGCCTGTGCTCAGTTGGGCTGGGCTCTTTCTCCAGCAGCACTGACACAACCAGAGCACACGGCCTCGAGCTGTACCAAGGGAAATACAGGTTGGATAGCAGGAAAAAGTTTTTCACAGAAAGGTGATAAAGTTGTGGAATGGCTGCCCAGGGAGGTGGTGCAGTCCCCATCCCTGGGGGTGTTTAACAAAGCCTGGATGTGGCACTGGGGGCCAGGGTTGAGTTGAGGGGTTGGGGCTGGGTTGGACTCGGTGACCTTGAAGATTTCTTCCAACCCAGTGATTCTGTGAATTCTGTGAATTCTGTGGCTCAGGGACCTGCCAGAACCCAGTGTGGCACCAGCCTGTCACCACTCTGCTCTCATTCCAGGACATGGGGATGTTGTTTCTGGGTGTCAAGCAAGCCCTGAGTCTGCCCTGAGAGGTGTTTCCTGCTGCTTCCCTCAGTGACTGCCATGGAAATCCAGCCCTCTCCCAAACAAGGGCTGCTCCTCTCCCCTCCATTATTTGCTCTCCTCGTTCTGCTCACTGCTGTGCTTGGCTGCTGCTCTCAGGGCATCCCAGTCCCTGTGCTGCCTTGTGCAGGCTGGCTTAGAACAGAGACTGGACAGAGCTAAAGAATAAAGCAGGGATTCATTAGGAGGCCTCAATGGATCCACCTTGGGCAGCACAAGAGCCCAGCCAGGGCTGCACCCAAAATGAACCAAAATGGTCACAGAATGCACAACCAGTCACAGGGTCTCTCACTTTGATCAGTTCTGCTCCATTTGCATCTTGGAGTTCATTGTCCAGTTCCAGCTCCAGCCCATGCAGTCCCATCCTTGTTTATCTCTCCTCAGCCCATGTTGTTTCTGCTCTTGGGCCTGAGATTTGGATCATTTGTCCTTGGTGCCCAGCTGGAGCAGGAATTGTTCTGTCTCCCTGCTCTGTGCACAGAGCTCACCATGCCCTGATATGCAGCTCAGAATTACACATTAAAGCAGCACAGAATCTGAAAAATACAAAATCTAAACCTGAGGCATCACAAGGGCTGCTGATTCCTGCTTTTCTCCAGCTGGAAAAAATCATTAGATACCCTGACACGCCAGTCTGGCCCCACTGTGGACTGCAGCCACCTCCTGCCCAGTTCCAGAGATGGGATGGGGCAGCAGGAAACCACCTCTGCTCCTGTGGGAATACTGTGAGTGCCCCACAGTGCCGTGCTCTTCCCATCCCCCAGTGGATGCACTGGAAATGGGAATGGTGTCTCCTCAGCTTCAGCAGCACCACAGAGTGCACTGATGGCCAGGAATGGAATTCTGGGATTTGATAAGCAGAGATGGAATTCCAGGATTTGATGGGCAGGGATGGAATTCTGGGATTTGATGGGCAGGGATGGAATTCTGGGATTTGATGGGCAGGGATGGAATTCCATGATTTGATGGCCAGGGATGGAATTCTGGGATTTGATGGGCAAGGATGGAATTCCAGGATTTGATGGCCAGGGATGGAATTCTGGGATTTGATGGGCAGGGATGGAATTCCAGGATTTGATGGGCAGGGATGGAATTCTGGGATTTGATGGGCAAGGATGGAATTCCAGGATTTGAGGGCCAGGGATGGAATTCTGGGATTTGATGGGCAGGGATGGAATTCCATGATTTGATGGGCAAGGATGGAATTCTGGGATTTGATGGGCAAGGATGGAATTCCAGGATTTGATGGCCAGGGATGGAATTCTGGGATTTGATGGGCAGGGATGGAATTCCAGGATTTGATGGGCAGGGATGGAATTCTGGGATTTGATGGGCAAGGATGGAATTCCAGGATTTGAGGGCCAGGGATGGAATTCTGGGATTTGATGGGCAGGGATGGAATTCCATGATTTGATGGGCAAGGATGGAATTCTGGGATTTGATGGGCAAGGATGGAATTCCAGGATTTGATGGCCAGGGATGGAATTCTGGGATTTGATAGCCAGGGATGGAATTCCAGGATTTGATGGCCAGGGATGGAATTCCATGATTTGATGGGCAGGAATGGAATTCTGGGATTTAATGGGCAGAGATGGAATTCCATGATTTGATGGGCAGGGATGGAATTCTAGGATTTGATGGCCAGGGATGGAATTCCATGATTTGATGGCCAGGAATGGAATTCTGGGATTTGATAAGCAGAGATGGAATTCCAGGATTTGATGGGCAGGGATGGAATTCCAGGATTTGATAGCCAGGAATGGAATTCTGGGATTTGATGGGCAAGGATGGAATTCTAGGATTTGAGGGCCAGGGATGGAATTCTAGGATTCGATGGGCAGGAATGGAATTCCGGGATTTGATGGGCAAGGATGGAATTTCAGGATTTGATGGCCAGGGATGGAATTCTGGGATTTGATGGGCAGGGATGGAATTCCATGATTTGATGGGCAAGGATGGAATTCTGGGATTTGATGGGCAGGGATGGAATTCCGGGATTTGATGGGCAGGGATGGAATTCCAGGATTTCCCATGGGATTTGGGCTCCTGGCTGGATCCATGGCTAGGGAAGCAGGATGCTCCTGGCCTGGGGCAGGCTGGGATACAGCCCTGGCTCCCTCCTCGGCAGGGGCTGTGTTTTCCAGCTGCCAGCAATTTCCATGAAAAACCTCATCAGCGCAGTCAAAACACGTTGGCTGAAACTGTGCAATTTTGGGGGAAAAAAAAAAAAAAAAAAAAGATATTTTAAGCAATGTCTTGGTCAACAGATAGAAAACCTGGGGAGCCTGGAGGAAGGGATGTGGGAAATGGGGAATTTTAAAGGGAATTTTTGGGGGGCAGAGTGTTGAAGACAAGGAATGGTGGTGACAAAGTGGCCAAACATTGGTGTGGGGACAGGCTGTCCACATGTGGAAATTCCCAGCTTGGGAATACAGGGAGAGATCTGACAGGATCCTGAGCAAAGCCCAGGACACAGGAGCCACAGCTGCTGCCAGCCAGGCTCTGTTTTGCTCATTCCTGGCAATCTTCAAACACAATTTTGCTGTGACAGGTCCAGTTCCTCATGACATTTTTGTCTCCTAACCTGATTGTGCTCAGGAATGAAGTGGCCCAGGAGTTCATCAGTCCCAAAACCTCCTTGGGAGGCAGTTTTGGAGAGGCAGACTTGGAGCTCCCCAGCTGGAAATGGAGGAGCTGCAGCCCCGCTGAGATCCAAGGTGCTGTGAGCACATTTCTTGCTCAAGAGGTCAGCATTTCATGGCCTGTCCCAAAAGAGGGAATTTTTGGGGGTAGATTATTCCAGAGGTTCCTCAGCACGTGGTCAACCATGGGATGATGCTGTGGGTGCTCCCAGGTCCTGCAGGATGAGGGAGTGGAGCTCCTCCCCTCTCCTGACCAGGTGAGACGTGGAATAAGATAACCAGAGGAGCTGTGGCTGCCCCTGGATCCCTGAAAGTGTCCAAGGCCAGGCTGGATGGGGACTGGAGCAGCCTGGGACAGTGGGAGGTGTCCCTGCCCATGGACCTGATCCTTCAAGTCCCTTCCAACCCAAACCAGTCTGGAATTCCATGATCCAGTCATTGCCACAGCCTCGAATGCCTCCAGCACAGAGCATTCCTTGGAGCACACATCCTCTCTCAAACAATTCAGGATTTTATCTTTTATGGTGATTTTGCCCAAATCAAAGTAAAAAAAAAAAAAAGTACTAAAATATGTCTATTCCCATCTTATTGTATTTTAATAGGATTAAGTATCCTTGTGCTATCAAAATGTCTGTTTCAACATTTGCAGGCTGAGGAATTTCTCTCTCTGTTCCAAATGACATTTAGGAACAAAATTGAATCTAAGTGTTCCTTCTACTTGTGTTTGAAACAGTCCAAATTGCAGTGACGTATTTGGGCTTTGTTGACACGGAACATTTGGATTAATCCAAAAGAAACACTTCCCGAACTTCATCTCCAGAAAACACTCAGACTTTGATGGGCCTGTTTCATTTGCAAATGAAGGGGAAAAAAAAGAGGGAGAAAAAGTCACATCCTCAGCATTTCCCGGGAAACTGCTGCTCCTTTCCTTCCCTGTGGTCTCTGAGGGCTGGGATGGTCTCCAGGGAGGAACCAGCCATGGGATCATGGGCAGCTGGGGCTGGGCAGGGTGGGGGGGATGCAGTGCAGCTGGCACTGGGCAGACTGGGACCTGGGACTGGTGGCCCCATCCCCAGCTGTGGGACCTCCCAGTCTGATCCAGCTTGGTTTTCTCAGAAGCCAAGAGAAGCTGGAAGTGTCCAAGGCCAGTTTGGACAGGGCTTGGAGCAATCTGGGATAGTGGAAGGGGACAGAATGAGATGAGTTTTAACATCTCGTTCCATGACTCCATGATGCCATGATTCCATGAGTCCATGATTCCATGAGTCCATGATTCTATCGTGCTATGAATCCATGATTCCATGACTCCATGATTCCATGACTCCATGATTCATTAATGCCATGATTCCATGATTCCATTATTCTATCCTTCCATGATTTCATGATTCCATGATTCTATTATGCCATGAATCCATGATTCCATGATTGATTCCATGATTCCATGATTTTGTGATTCCATGACTCCATGATTCCATAATGCCATGAGTCCATGATGCCATGAGTTCATAATTCCATGATGCCATGATTTCATTATTGCATGATTCCAGGATTCCATGACTCCCTGATTCCATGATTCTAAGATTCCATCATTCCATGACAAGCTGTCCCAGAAGATGTCACCCACCCTTCTCCCAGCCCTCAGCCCCAGTTCCTACAAGCTTGGCCACCAGAGGATCAGCCTCTGGTGATCATGGAATGATTCCCATCCCTTGGAATCCCACATTCCAAGGGATGGGAAGCTTTGGACACTACTTCCAGCCAGGCCTGGTGCATGTCAGGAGCATTCCCAGCAGCAGGAATCTGGTGGCCTGCAGGGAGCATCAGCAGTGAGGGGTTCAGGGAATGTCTCTGCTGCTGTGGGTCAACCTTGGGGCTCCTCTCCCATCCATGGGTGCTGTTTGCTGATCCGTGTCCTCCATCCACCAGCTATGGGCTCTGTGTGCCAGGGCACGGCTCACTGGGAGAGATTTCACAGATCCCAGGATCACTGAGGTTGGAAAAGCCCTCCAGGATTATGGAGTCCAAGCTGTGCCTGATCCCTTCCTTGTCCCCAGCCCAGAGCTCTCAGTGCCACCTCCAGCCCTTCCTGGGACACCTCCAGGGATGGGCACTCCAAACCCCCCTGGGCAGCCCCTCCCAATCCCCGAGCCCCCTTTCCATGGGGAAATTCCTGCTGTGCCCACCCTGGGCCTGCCCTGGCCCAGCCTGAGGCCGTTCCCTCTGCTCCTGTCCCTGTTCCCTGGAGCACAGCCCGACCCCCCGGCTGTCCCCTCCTGTCAGGAGCTGTGCAGAGCCACAAGGGCCCCCTGAGCCTCCTTTGCTCCAGGCTGAGCCCCTGCCCAGCTCCCTCAGCCCCTCCTGGGGCTCCAGCCCCTTCCCAGCTCCGTTCCCTGCCCTGGACACGCTCCAGCCCCTGCAGGGCTCTGTGGCCATGAGGGCCCAGAACAGGACACAGCCCTCGAGGTGCCCCAGCAGTGCCAGCACAGGGGACAGGCCCTGCCCTGCTCCTGCTGCCACACTGGTTTTGATCCAGGCCAGGTGCCCACGGCCTCCTTGGGCACCCCTGGGCACCCCTGGGCTCGTTTACTCTCAAGTCTGATGCTGCTTTACCCACTCAGGCAGGGCTGGAATTTTGCTGGAATTAATAAACCAGCAAGGCCCAGACCCTGCACTGTGTCCTCTCCCTGTCCCTCATCCCTGGTGGGAGATGTCACCAGGACAGGGTGGCATTTTTGGGGTGAGGAGAGCCTGAGATATTCCCTCAACAACAGGGCAGCTTCCAGCAATCACCTAACGAGGAGCAGGCAGAGAGCAGCCAGCAGAGCTGCGGTGGCAGGGACGTGATGTCCTGGGGACAGGGGGACAGTGACTCACTGCAACCTCCTCAGGGGGGAGGGAAGGCAGATGAACTCATGCTGCCAAAGAGGGGAAGGGGAATCAGATGGGTTTTGCAAATATATCAGGGGAGTCTCAAATACTGGCAAGAAAGTAGAAGCCATTAATAAATTAGGAAGAAGATTAAATTAATGATGACTCTCAAATGGCTGAAGCACTGCAGAGCCTTCTAAAATCTGCCTTTAACTAAAAAAAAAAAAAAAGAAAGAAGAAAAGGAAGAGAAGACAAGCTAAAGAGTTTCTGTGGACAATAAGAAAACAAAGGAAATCTTGTCAAATTATCACATTTGAACCTTAAGGAAAGGCAGGTGAAGCTGAGCAGGGCTGAGGTGGGACCAGGAATAAAGCAGAGCCCCAGAGTGGAGTTGTTGGAGTGAGAGAGGGGCAGGAACTGACCCGAGGGGTTGGGCAGGGAAGTGCAGCAGCTGCAGGAGGGACAGACAGCAGCAGCCACAACTGCAAGATCCTCTCCAAGCCCCAAAGGGGAGCCCAGAGCCAGGGAGGCTGCTGGAAAGGAAGGATCGGGGCAGGGCACCAGCCCAGCAGGCACAGCCGCTGCAGGGGCTTTGCCCACCCACAGAATTTCTGCCCCACACTGCCCAGGGCAATGGGGGAAGGCTTTTCCTCCCTTCTCCCCTCTGGAGCTGCTTCCAGGGGAGCCACTCTGGGCTTCTGGGTCTGGGAATAAATTGGGGGATCCAGACAATCAGAGGAAATGGTGGGAAGTCCTCACTGGGCACAGAGATGGGAACAGCAGCTGTAGGTCCAGCTGTGGGATGGTTCTGGAATGGGAATGGTGATTTCCATGGCACCTGGATAAAATGTGGTATGGCACAGGAATGGGAGAATCACTGAATGACAGAATGTCCTGGCCTGGAAGGGATGCCCAGGAATCATCAATCCAACCCCTGTCCCTGCCCAGACCCCCCAGCAATCCCCCCTGTGCATCCCTGGTGTCCAAAGGCTCCTGGAGCTCTGGCAGCCTCGGGGCCGTGCCCATTCCCTGGGCAGTGCCAGCACCCTCTGAGGGGAGAAACTTCTCCCAAAACTCAGCCTGGCCCAGCCCCAGCTGTCCCTGGGGAGGAGCTGCAGCCCCTGGTGCCCTCAGCCAGGATGCCCCAAGTCCTGACCCAGAGGAGCAGGACAGATCCCCCTGTCCCAGCTGCTGGCTCTCTGCAGGATCAGGGAGGCCTGGCTGGATCAGTCCCACATCCTCACTCCCAGGAGGTTTCACATTATTCTGTATCATTATCCCCCACAAATATAAGGACCACAGCTGGGTTTAGCCCAGAGCAGGGATTTTGGCCCAGATTTGGCAGGAGGAAGCCCTGCAGGAGGGAACAGCAGGCAGAGCCCTGGAGGAGCCCTGCAGTGCCTGGGGCTGGGCTGGGGACAGCGGGATGCTGAGGCAAGGGGGGGATGCTGCAGGACCAGCATGGAGAGAGGGATGGTTCCAGAGCGTCCCATGGCTCCTCTGCCCTCCCTGCTGCTCTGGCAGCTGTTTCCCTCCACACCCACCCCATAAAAGGGGTCTCAGGGGGTCACTGAGGACCACCCCAAGCAGAGGGGACCCCCCAGATGTCCCCAAGCATCCTTAGGGACCCAGCACCGTGCAGGGTCAGGCCTGGTGGTGCTGGCAGCAGATTCCCAGCAGGATCCCAGTGCCTGGGCACAGCTGGAGGCCCTGCTGGCCCCAGGAGCCCCAGGAGAGAGGCACAGGGAGCTGCTGAGGGGTTTGGGAGGCAGATGAGATGAACTCAATGTGTGCAGCTCTGCTGATCAATCACACAGGAGGGGCTGGATCCCTGAGTGCCTGAAGGGTGGAACAGAGGAGGGGGAAATTGCTCACTGGAGCTGGGGCTCAGGGCTGCTGACCCAGCTCCTCCTGCCCTCCATGGGGGTTCTGAGCCCCAGCCAAAGGGTGCCTGGGCAGCAGGGAAAGCTCCTGGCCCATGGCTGAGTGTCAAGGAGGTCTGCAGGATCGATCTGGGATGGGGGATGGAGCAGAGAACCAGGTGGGGAAATGGCTGTGCAAGGAGAGCAGTGGGGTGAGGAAGGTGGGACGGGACAGGTGAAACCCGCTAAGGCTGGACAGATGAGGAGCTGAAAAATTGAGATGCAAAGGTTGGAGAGATGAGGAGCTGAAAACTTGAGAAATTCCAAGA